>NC_089723.1:19032177-19334849 GCF_035083965.1 Branchiostoma lanceolatum | reverse complement strand
TTTGGAGAGGGGGAGGGGTTGGGCTGGTATAAAACCATGGTATAAAAGGCCTAAATGATGAGAAAACAGAATTACGTAGGCAATGCCGATAAAGATGAAGATCTGAATTCGACTCACTGAAGAAAGAAACCCGTGCAAAAATTCCGCTCGAATCATCCGTCACAAATGTAGGGCTATTTGCGTGAGTTGACCTTTGACCTCTAATGATAGTAGTGGACGTGGAAATGTTGTTGTGATACGTTTACAATTTACGCTTTAAAGGTCCTTTCACAAAGGTGAGTTTTGATTTTTCACACGGGTTGTGTTCATTAAGTCTACAAGGTAAGTCGGCGATTTAAAAAGAGAACAAGTTGCAGGTTATTTGCAGCGCTAGCTTCAATGATTTTCTCGAGGCTTGGTGAAAGTTTTTGGGGGAGGGGGGCAAACAAGTTGCGACATAAAACGTAAACGCGTTTCTGCTGTAAAACAGGATGATTAACGCTTAACTGTTCACCTTCAGGTTGTGCGCTGATGGCTGTAAGGACAATTTTTGTTTCTTCCACTGTTATATTTGTGACATAATTTGAATATATTTGTTAGCCAGTGTCAATTCCATGTCACCGAGAGGGTTTTCAGGTAATATTGCTAGTGAGTTCAAACAATTTTAGATAAAAGACTATTCAAGTCAAAATAGTTCTAAATTGTTCAAACAATCAAGAATGAAAGTTTGAACATGTTTGAACTTACTTATATATGTTGGAACTATTTGGAAAGTAATTGCACAAATATCTCTTTATTTAGAACAATTTTCAAACATCTATGTGATTGTTTCACTGTTCGAACATGTTGGAACAATTTGAATCATTTTTCAAATGGTAGATTTGGGTTATTGCCCCCATAAAAGTAGGTGCTAATCACACTCTATTGTCTGCCTCTGTATATTTTTAGATTTCACGTCTGGACTTTTGTCTTCAGGTGTCTATGCATGGCACCCAGGCCTAATCCCCTATACTTTGAAGGGATGTGTGAATTGCCCTGTTCCCATCCCACTGACCCAGTTATACCATGTTGTTATGATGTTGGAACATGTAGGAACAAATGATCAACCTATTTTCCAACAGTTTCGAAAATAATACAAATAACATGTGCAATGTTAGAAATTTGTCTAACATCTTGGAACACAGCAGAAACTATTTAGAACATCACATGAATGTTGGAAATTGTTCTGAAGAGTCACTTATCTCCCTTAGATTGTTACAAAGGTTTTACAAATGTTAGAACAAAAGGCAACAAACACCCTCTCGGTAATGTGAAATCGACTCTACAGCACTGGATGTGATGTCCATTTTCGCCATCTGTTTAACTGTCAGAAGCACATTGTAGATCTACAGTACATAAAGTATAAACAACTGAATTGCGTTGATTTTGCTAAAATACTGCACACATAATTACAGGTTCTAACCTCAATAAGTATACAAAGATCTATAATTTATAAAAAGTGTTTTCTCTAAAATCATGCAATCATATTGCTATTTAGACATTGAATACAACAACTTGAACAAGTTACATGTTTAAAAACATGTAGCCAAAGAGTGTTGTATCGAATACAAGCGATTGCAATGATGTTGCGGTGATGCACTGGCAGGCAAAAAGCAGGAGGTAGACAAAATATCAATTTACATATTAATCAATAATTTGAATATTGATTAGTTATCTAATCTGTTGACGTCACGGTAGGCAATACCCCGTATGTAAACAAAAACAGCGATCGCTGGTATAGGCCACTGAATGATGTTTTAATTCATGTGAATCTCAACATCATTGTGAGCACCGTCCTGGTGTAACCATTACTTTGTTATTCCAGGCATCATGTTCACATTGTTGCACGGCCTGTGGAAGTACCTGTTCCAGAGGGATGAGTACTGTATCCTCATCTTGGGACTAGATAATGCAGGAAAGACAGTAAGTTCACAAAACATGGTGATGGATGTTTGCCTCCTGCTTCAGTTCATAGCTTAGTACATTTTAGTGTAGCATAGTAAGTTAGTTATGACACTAAAGTGACCAAACAGAAAAGTTTTTTTTATTTCCAGAAATTACTAACGTTGTAGCGTTATGTCTAGATGTCTTCACATTTCATGAGCCTGTATTTGTGTGTGTGTACCGACTACCGAGGTTCCACATGTTTCAATGAAAGTCACTAGTTATGTGTGAGGGATTTTGACACACTGTATTATGCTCGACAAATGGTCTTGATGAGGTCAGGTTAGATGTTTTTTTCTTTCTTTTCTTCAGACATTTCTGGAGCAAACCAAGATCCAGTTCACAAGAAACTACAAAGGCATGAACCTGAACAAGATCACAAGCACTGTGGGACTCAATGGTTTGTATGATGATGCCAGATTTTTAAGTTAATATATCAAAAAGTACCAAACTAGTCCAAGTATTTCTTATGGTACACTTGAACCTAAATTAATACTAGTACTATGGCTGTAAATTATTACGTTCTCTATTGCAGATTGCAGTGCAGAAAGAGGGATTTAAGAGAAATTCAAGAAGCTTAGCCTAAAGCCAGTTAGCTTAGCCATTGCAACTAAGGCCCCTTTCCATTAGACCCTGAGCAACTGTACAGCGACCAAAATTGGTTTGGTGTAACTCTTGATTCCATAATCAGAATAGGATGCAAGGTGTAGAAGTATGATTTAAAAGACAACGAAACACACAAAATGTAAAATGATTTTTTTTAAATCTATGAAATTAGGTGAGAAATCTGTCAAATCTTTGGTTGCTCAGCAGTCTCTCAGCAGCTGTAGCCTCTAGTAGAAAAGGGATTATAACCACTTGTTTTTGTGTCATCTCTCTTACACTTACAGTTGGGAAGATTGATGTGGGTTCAGTCCGGCTGATGTTCTGGGATCTGGGTGGCCAAGAGGAGCTGCAGTCCCTCTGGGATAAGGTAGGAGTAACTTTATCTCAGGACCTGCAGCAACAATGTTGACTGTTTCAAAAGGATCAGATATTTCTGAGAAACGAAGGATATCCTGACTGAAGACTTTCTCATGCTTATTTTTATTTTCATTTTCCAGTTTTTTTTTGGGGGGGGGGGGTGAATGACATGCAGCCAAGGCCACCTGACAAGCTATTACATGTACTAGTATCAAGGGCTAGCCTGTTACTGAGTACCTCACTTCTGTACTGATTGGTTTAGGCTATTGCACACCAACAATAATGTACCCCTACTGTCATTGATAAGTGTTGTTGAAGGTGACACCATTTTGGCAAGGAGTAAATGGAGATGCAGAACACTTCGTTCATGTCTTGTGTTCTTTTCCTGCAGTACTATGCAGAGTCACATGGTGTCATTTACATGATAGACTCTGACGACAGGGAAAGGTTACCGGAGTCAAAACTCGCCTTCGGTAAGATCTCCTCGTGCAAGTCCTTCCTTTCTGTGAATTACTGACTTTTTCAAATTCGACCTTTACTTAAGGGTAGAACTTGGTTTGAGAGATATTTTTTGTGTCTTTTCAGACAAGATGCTTGGAAGTGAATCATTGGAAGGTGTACCACTCCTGGTAGTGGGCAACAAACAAGATATTGAGGTAAGAGAGGGGTGATGTTACTGTAAATACATTCAAATTTGAGGTTGTTTTATTTCGTGGTGGGAAAGAAAAGGAGGTTTTTGCTATGTTTTAAGTTGTGGGTATACCAATTCTGCATACAGTAGTGATATATCAGAAATACATATTTGCAGTTTATGAGGTCACAAAGAAAACCATGAAAATAAACCAGGAGGGTTTCAATATCTTTTCTCTCTGTAGTAACTTGTAACAGGGAGAAACTGTACTTCATCACTGTATTTCCTCATTCCAGAACTGTATGACAGTTGCAGACATAAAAGATGTTTTCAATGAGAGTGCACCTCGGATAGGCAAGCGGGACTGCCTGGTACAACCAGTGTCAGCTTTACAAGGGTGAGTTGGGCCTCCAAAACATATGCTGTTATCCTAGCTGTTATAAACTGGATTTCAATGATTGGAGCAATAGTGCAGTTATAATAATGTTTGTCATTGAAAATGAATGTACTAATGTAAGTTATGGTCAAAAGTGATAGCCCCTAGTAAGTTTATCCTGAGGCTGGAGCATATCTTCACCCTTTTCTGAGAAAAGTAGCATTGGGAAGTATGTTGTCATCATATACAAAATCTATGAGGTGAAGCAAATGGTACAAACTGATTAGATCTACAAGTTAAACGACTCCACATGTCGTTAATGATGTTGAGAATCAGTGTGACGTTTGTTAAATGCAAACTGTTGTGTCTTTCCTCCCCTCAGGACTGGGATCAATGAGAGCATTGAGTGGATGGTACAGTGTGTCAAGAGGAACATCCACAGACCACCCAAACGGAGCGACATCACCTGACAGTCCTCACACTTCTCCTGTCCTACACACTTGTCCATAATGAATACTGATGAGACTAGTTCTACTTACCAATCCCTTGTCAGGGTGTGGTCCTTCAGGCACTCTAATAACAGAGTAAACATGTCAACTCCTTTGCATTGAATAGTTGATAGAATGATGGCATGAGGTATGTTGAGCTGCCATGTATTGATTGGCAACCCAGCAAAAGTATGTCGTGGAAAGCATAGATTAAGATGTTATCACTAAGTCATCACTGTTTCTACTAAAAACACTACAGGGCTATTGAAATTCTATTGATGAAAACCATGCCATTGGAAGTTATAAGCTTCTCTTCATCAAGATATAAGTGAAATAACTTCATGTACAAATGATATTTTAGAGTCACCAATTATGTCATAAATGTGCCAAGGTCTCAAACTCTCATGAATTTTGTTATGCCATGTTTAAGTAGCATCAATTCATGTAGTCTTCTTCTATCATGCTATCAACCTATGATATAGACATACATGTACATGTATACCTATATAGGTCCCACACATGCAAAACATGTTGTGTTATATTGTATTGGTTTATCCATGTCAGATAGCTCAACATTTGAAAAAGGCAAATGTTCATACACACATCCATATGATAGCCATCATACATTTTCTTGGGAATATTGACCCATTTATTGATATCTAATCTCACCAGGGATGACAGCACAAGCTTATCGTAAGGAAAATAACACAATAAATACTAAACAGTAAAGCACAAATGGAAACATTGTAATAGGCAAAAGTGTTGATACAAACAATTTCCATTGTTGCCACACATTCCCTACATAACCATATACAGTTGTACATGTACAACATGTACGTCCATTGTCAGAAACAACTGCTGTTTTGTGCATGAACTTTCCATTTGTATATGCACAGACCAAGAGGAAAAGAACAGCCTACATTTGGCTGCCTGTACTCATGTATTTCCTTTGGTTGCACACTGTTTAACTGTAAATAAAGAAACTCTGTTGTCATTATTTATCTTTGCCTTTCACAGTTTAATGCTTTTCACTGCATTTCACTTTGATATTATCGATCATATCAAATTCCACTAAATCAGGTATAATGGGAAAGTGTAGTCATTTCAATCTGTAAAAGTAAATACTAGATATAGCTGCTCCCTAATGTATATATCTGTAATGTGTAACTGCCCTGCCTTCAGTTTCCCCCAGTTGTTTACATTCATATATGGTTGGCACTAGAAAAAAGTGGCACCATATAATCATGCACTTCTAATACAGATAAAACAGAAACAAGTCATATGCCATCAGCCATTTTTATATTCAAGATGCTGTTTACATCTTAAAGATTACATGAAATGAAATATCCTCTATCATTCATCTAAAAATTTGATCTTTTCTGAAAACATCTATGTATCTTTAAATCAATTGTCCGGGAAGAACTTGCTGAAACAGCGACCTAAAAATGTGTACTTTGTGCTCTTTGGTGGGGCTAATTAAGAACAGGACGTGACGTCACACGCATGAGTCCCCACATAGCTAGTATGGCTGCCTGTTGGAATAACATGTTTGATGGCCCAATATCTTATAAAGGGAACATAATTCAGGCACAAATCTTGGTCTGTCGAAAGAGCACTCAATGCACAATGTTCGAATCTTTCTTAAGTTAATCTCTACCTAACACATTGCAACAAACAATGGCTACAATCTCCAAAACTAGTAGCCTCCAAAATAACATGACTCTGTTACTAAAGATTAGTTTCTATACATTGCCTTCCAGTTACAGCATTTAGCCCACACTGTCTATTATCTAGCATACATTGTTCTAGTATCTATATCCTTTATCATCGACTTTAGGAGGAGCTCTCCTTAGTACAGCAGTTGTCATGGTCTTCCTAAGAAACTTTTTGGTTTTCTGGAAAAACTCCTCATCTTCAAGTGGTCGCCATGGATACCCCAGTATCCTGGACAGTTCCTCAAGCTGTGGTTGGTCCTTGTCCACCTGAAGATTTGGCAAAGTTCAGGTTATAGCATGACAGGCATATAACATTATCTAGGAATGTAATTGCAATGTATACATTTACCACAGCCAATTCTTTTAAGGTATTGCTTCTAAGTAGATACTTTGATCATGCTTGTGTGGCACCCAGTGATTCAATTGGTCTACCTTTCAGTGAATACCCAGTAACGTTAAACACAGTCAGTATACATTTTTTCTGGATTTGCCACATGGGTTTTTGCTGCACTTTTGCCCTTGAACAGAATATAATGGTTTGCTTACCATGGGGAGATCTATGAAAGGTCTTATGTGTCACAACTTAAGCCAGACCCATATACACCTATATGTTGATGAAGGATAAACAACCAGGTAATAAGATACACATAACATCAGTTACTGATTAAAGACAGCGGATGCTGTCTGAAACATCTGTTTCCAAATTTTATCCGGTTGCTGGAGTAGCGATAAAACCAACCTGATACAAGCTTTCCCCATTTGATGTAATCTTGCTCTGTTTCACGTATAGCAGCTCCAGTTTATCCCACTGTCTACAAGCTTGAACGAGCGACTCCAGGGTCACAGTTCCATCCACTATGACAACACGCATGTTAGAGCACCTACGGGCCAGCTGGGCTAACTGCAGGTCCCAGTAGAAAGAGTTGTCTGCTTTAATTACAAAGTTCTGCAGCGTTTCAGAATACGTCAGTATGAGTTTGGACACAAGACGGTTCAACTGGACAGAATTCGGGTTATTATGGTCAGCAACAGCATAGGAGATGGCAGGAATTCCTTTGGGACAGGACAAGGGAGCCTCTTCTGTTAAGACAAGGTGAACTCGAAGGTCTGGCAGTTCATACAGTAAATCCTGCCAGATACTCCCAGGAAGTGTAGTTCCATTCCCGCTCAGTGGCTTGGCGTGCGATCTTACGATCGTCAAATCCTGCAACGTTCTGTGTTCCTTCATGGCAAGGAGAATGTCCTCTGTGAGATTCTGGTAGCTGATGCCCAGAGATCTGATGTGCTTCAACTTGATAATGGTGCTGAGAGGACGAGGATACCGGGTGAACTCTGTAACATCTAACACGGTCAGAGTTTGTGCTGAATTGGTGCCGATAGATTTCAGAGGGTTGTAGCTGTCAGTTCCTGTTGTCTGTAGGAACGGCAGGCGAACCTCTCTCAGATCACACAGCTGAAACAGATATCCATTGTCCACATGTTACTATAATGTTTAGAAATTACCTTCACCAAGAAAGGTAACGTTATGTTTTCAGAACTGTGTGTATGTGTGTTTGTGAACAGCATAATGCAAGAAGTAGCCGATGGATCTTTATGATACATGTATTTGGTATGTTGGTAGGCAAGATGAAGAAAATAATAGATTATGGGTTCCCTGGCAACTTTCCATGGCACTGCAGCAAAAACGGGTTTGATTTCTCGTGTTTTGGACATGCTATGGTTGTGATTTTTTAGTGGTAGATAGCTCTTGGGGCCGAGTAAGTGCTGTAGCTTCTTATGGCATATAATATGTGTGAATAACAGGAGGAGCATTGAGTTAGGATTCTTAATCTTGACATGAAAGTTGACCACTTCTTGCAACATAGAAGGAAAGGTTCATATATCTTAATAGAAATGACCCATGATATATTTTACTTTATAACCAGACATTGATGAATCATACCGTAACTAAACCATTCTTGCCCATAAAAGAATACAACATTTACAGTCATCCCAAGTTTTCACCTTGTTGAATGTCACCATGAGCTCTGCCATGATGCCCAGGTATATCGGCTCATGGGTCCGGAAGGTCGGCTCAAGAATGAACACCTCCACTTTCTCACACCTGAAAGAGTACCGAGATCACGGCTGTGGATGAATGGCATTTTAGGAAAACACAATTTAAGTAATAGTTAAAGGATGGGCGGGGCGAGTTTATGTGGATTTGGTACAGCCCCGCCCTCCCAAGGATTTTGTTGGTAGCCCGAGGGCGGACATGGTATAACCTGCACTGTTTTCTTGTTTTGTTATGACTATGCCAAATGTTTTCATTCACATTGTATAACCTGCAGTGATCTTTTGATATGACTGCGATTTGTTTTCATGTACATTGCATAACCTGCACTATTTCTTATAAATTTTGTTATGAGAAACGTTTTCATACGTTTTCTTTTTGATGCAACGATCTTAAATTTGTTTCTTTATTATTCATATTCAAGTTTATTCTCATGTCAGGTTTTTGATGCAACAATTAAAAGTTTCTGTCTTCATTTTCATGTATCTTTATTTTTCATGTTTATTCTTTTGAATAAAGATTTCCAGGAACACTGATTAATTTTTTCCCTTTTTCCCCAAATCTTTTCGCTTTTTGTTAATCCTTTAATTGCTTTTATTTGCATGTAAATGGTGGGCGTCTCCAACTTTGTCAGTGGGCGTCTCCAACTTAGTCAGTGGGCGTCTCCAACTTAGTCAGTGGGCGTCTCCAACTTAGTCAATTTATTTGTTGGTTAGTCCATATAACCTCCTTGGTTAGTCCACCTCTGGTACCTAAGGGACCTTACTATGTGGATTTAATCACAAGAAATACATGCTCCTGATTGGCTGAGGAAAGAGGGTCATGTTCTAAGAAATAGGTTGAGATCACCCTCATACAGGTCAGAGAGATGGGGATACTTATTATGTGTCGTGAAACAATAAATGTAGGTGTAACAGTGGGGGTTCAAGCGCCTCCAACTGACCAGTCTAACTGGTCGGCATCTTTTAGCCTAGTGGTTAAGGCGTGCGTGCCTGTGATTTGGGCTGCCGGTTTCAGTGTGGGTTCGAATCTCGGTTGGGATCACTTGTTTCTACTCTCTCCTTTGATTTGTTTCATAGGCATTCTTATGTCCCATAATCATAAGACAATGAAACAGAACTCCACTGCTTAAGAATAACTGACCTCTGTGCTATTTCCCGGAGGATGTCTCTTACTCCAAAGAAGAAGGTTGAGTTGTGGACCTTGACCCTCCTGAAGTGGACACCGAAGCGCCTGATGCTCGCCACAGTCAGATCATCAGACCTGTGACTGTTCAGTTCCACATCTTCCCAAATCTTGGGGTGACTAAAAAAATTAAAATATATATCAGAAGAAATATCATTATCAAACCAGATTCAAACAACTGAGCTAATAACTACAAAATGACAATTTGTATTTATCTATTTTTTTTTTTTTTTTACAAAAATTATTTTTCAAGCAAATGGGTCCGAGCAAGGAGGTAAATGTTTAATGTCTCCATTTAACTACCATTTATCTCCTTGTCTGAGCAAGTCTTTTACCTCCTTGGTTTGAGAAACAACTAACGTCAATGAAATCATTTGAAAAATCATAAACGTACCTGAAGAATCTGCTCCAGTGTTTACAGACTAGAGAGGCGTTCCACCTGTCCTGGGGCGTGGCCAGGTAAGAGAACACCTCCAGTAGGGCAATGTCAGGTAGCCCTGTCCACAAGGACGACACCTCGCTCATGGCTGGACCACAGTGGGGCGAAACTTGGACCGAAAATTCAAAGCAGCACAAAGCTTCTTTAATACTCAAACCGAAGCGTTGTTATAGTCCTAGATCTGGTCTCTAGGGGCTAGATTCCACTGGGTTCAAGTTCGTGCTGATAAAGTCTCTTGGTTCTGCCCCATAGTGTCTTGAACCTGCTTGTTGTTGGACGTGTTTCTTGATGAATCGTTTTCTATTGCTCTACTTTTGGCACGTCTGATGTGACCTTTGACATATCAGCTGTTAGACGTGCAGTCACAATGCATCTCGCTAGGTAGCGTTTTTATGTTTTTATGGATGCAAAAAAAAATCAAAAAGGAGTTGTAGCCTCGCAACAATAGGGGTGCTCTGATGCAGACTGATAGAAATGGGATATTAAATTCCCCATGTGTGGTACTCCCTAACGCCCAAACAAAGCGACTTGGGATAGGTCACATTAGAGGTTCACCAAACCCGGAAGTGCTTGGTTCAGCCCAAATGGCACAATACGAATTTCAAGAGTAAGGATATCGTTAGTTGCCAAAGCGACGTCGGCGTTTATAGCTGCTTATCCATTCAAACTATTGCCATTGGGTCTCTAATCCTTTGGAAAGAACGACGTCTACGTCAACATGGGTTCGAATTCGCTTCTTCAAAGCTTTCTCGAAGTAGTGAACACTTTGGCAAAGAACTTACAAAATGGCACCCAGGAACTCGTGGAACTAGCTCGTGGCGGCGTAGCCCTGGACGACGCCGGGTATGTTGTGGGCAGGAATGCGCCCGTGCTTGTCCTCTGGTGCCTTTTCGTCTTTGTGATCGCCAGAATGTGCTGTGGAGGCCGGGGATCGAGGAAGGTCAAGACAAGGGAGAACTATGAACCTGGTGAGTCGGCCGCGGGCCATTTGGGGAGATCTGTAGAAAAACGTCATGTCACACATGTCGGAAAGACAGGCATAGGCCCTGTCTGACATACTTGGCAGAACTTGCTAATGTTGATTGTCATAGCGGCTGAAGGTTCTAAGTGCGTGTTCTTGATGTGGAAATAAAATCGGTAGTAACATTAATAGTAGGTAGTGGCACCGATCCTTCCATCCTGTTTTTGTTCTCCGATTAAGATTTCGATTGACCTTTAACTTGACAGGGCTCCTGTTACTTACAATTCCCACCATACATGTACAGCATTCACTGGTCATATGTCGGGAACACATCTAGATGTTGCAAAATGTTTAGCTGTAATAACAGGAAGACGGACAGTCTATCCACTGGTGGTCCTATGACAGAGACACCAGACATCTGTAACTGATTAGTGATCAATAAAGAAGATAGACATCCGTCTATCTAGAGCAGTTCTGTGCAGGCAAGCACATGGTGAACATCTCATCATTTGCTCTCCTAGGCTAGTGCTGGTTATCACACAGGTACTAAGTGACAGCCCCTCCTATATCTGCCCCAGGTAAAGTGTACCTCCACCAGCACGTCCCTGCCAGCGGCCTGCCCAGCCTGTCTCCCTTCTGCCTGAAGCTGGAGATGTATCTGCGCTTGGCAGACATTCCATACGAGAACGTCTACAAGAGCCTGGGGATGGAACCTGGTCCCAAGGTAGAGGATAGTTGAAGTAGACTGAGTCACAAAACGAAGATGCTTTGTATTGATTTTGTAAATGCTACCTCGTCTGTCATGTATTGTACGATTTCATACAGTTCTTTCTTTGTGCAGGGAAAGATTCCGTGGATAGAGTACAATGGACGAGCTATGGCGGACTCAGGGCTCATCATCCAGTTCTTCAAAGAAGAGTTGGAGATCGACCTGAACCGACCCCTCAGCACCACGGACAGAGCCATCAGCAGGGCATTCGTCAAGATGCTGGAAGAAAACACCTACTGGTGGTTCACTCATTACTTCCGTCTAGTTAGATGTGTTGCTTTCAGAAAGTGTCTGCTCCCCTTTTCGATCACCCATGCAGCATGATCTCGGCATATACTTAGCTTCTACTACAGCTACATTTTAGTATCTCCACTGCCTGTCTCTGTCATCCCTTGTCCTTGGTGTATCTTCTATCAAGGAGGTTAAAATAAGTAACCTCCTTGCTTCTATAGAACGTTGCCCAACGTGCCCTGTCGCCACACATGAGGAAAAACATGTGTGTTCATATCTATCCAGGGAAACACCCTTTTCTGTGTGACTGAGGAAAGAAAATTATAAGAGATAACTAAAAGAACAAAACTGAGAAAGTGGAGACGCACATCAATTTGGCAAATCTTACTCGCTAGGTTGATAAAAATCATAACATAACGACACAAACGCCCTCATCTAGATATACAGTATTTCTATTTTCTACATACACGGTAAACATGGTAGATTTGCCTCTGTCTTTTAGGGGGCTGGTGTACTTCCGCTGGATTGAGAACTTTGACGTGATTGGGTCCCTGTTTGAGGTTGGGTGGTTTATGCACAACGTTCTGCTGCGAAGAGCGGCGCGGGGACTGAGCAAGACGCTGTGGGCTCAGGGCATCGGCCGACATTCCCCGGAAGATATCTATGCCATCACCGAGAAGGACATCATGGCAGTCTCAGAATTTCTAGGTAAGGACAAGTGTGTTTCATTGCATTGCTTGTTTTCAAATAGCAATGACAATATAACGACCCCCCTTGCCCGCCAATAAAGTTATATTTCATATCACAGTGACGACTCTCAGTAAATATACTAGTACTCTCCAAGCAGAGGTTGGTGGGGAAGATTGTGACCTTTTTACCATATGCCCCGTTTTTTGTCCGCTCCCCTGAAGGGTATATGATAAAAAGGTCACAATCTCCCCCACCAACCGCTGCTTGGAGAGTAGACTCTCAGTATAAGCCTGTACACCGCGATATTATTTTCATCCAATCGTTTATTCCTTCAACATCAAACCGAAATGAGTAAGCAAGATCGACAAACTTGCGACGAATCTAAAAATAAATAGTACAAAACCATCAAACATATATATGGAGAAACAGAACTTTGTGCTTCAAGATAACGTTTTCGCTGTTTAATTCACTACATTATGTGTTTGCTCTCATGATATATCCTTTAGGAGAGAAACCCTTCTTCATGGGGGAGGAGCCCACGGAGGCTGATGCCACTGTGTACGGCTTCATGGCGGAGATCCTGTGGGCCGCGCCCGAGTCATCGGACCTGTACGCCCTCGTCACCGAGAAGTGTCCGAACGTCAGGGAGTACTGTGTGCGGATGACCCGCCGCTACTGGCAGGACTGGGAGGGTCTGGCGGACAAGTGCTGAAGCGTTACCGGTGGTCAACGGCGCGTCATAGTAAACACATAGCATCTACTCATTTCTACTAACATAATTCCACCAGTGTACTAGTATATAATTCCGCCACCCTGAAAAAGATACGGCCAAACAGGTCTCCAACCCAACGTTCCCCATTGTGCACTGCACTCAGTGTATATCTAAACTGTTCACACCTGGGGGTGATGCACTAGAGATCTCTCAAACCCACTGTTTTTCAAAGTGGCAGATTTATGTAACCTGGCAGATTAAACATTGTCAATGGAACTAACATGTTTGTACCGTATCTAGAAAAGGAGGATATGTGACGATACAAGCACGGATAGGGTAGCCCCATATTAGACCAAATTGCTTTGAAATTATTCTGGATTTACCGCTTTATTACTAGTTTTTGGCAACTAGTTCTTTTATATATATGCTATTTTCTATATATTTTGGTATTTTGTTTACTTTGTTTTTTTATATACATGTATACGATTTATACATAATGTTAGTTAAGCTAAAGCCGGGATTTTTCCGATACGAATTAATCAAAACCAATCTGGCAAGACAATAAACCATATTTTTTCCTGTTTTTCTGTCAATGTCATAGATTAAATTTGTCACTTTTGCTATGCATGTTAGATTTTCTCTCTAGTCGTGCTGATACCATGATATTGAAACTACCTTCCGTCGGACTGAGAATGACCTAGCAAGTCTAAAGTTTACACAATCTTTCACTGGCGGAGGTTAATGACCCCCTCCCCGATATATATATAGAGAAATATTCTATATATAGAGTCAGTAAAACGTTATTCAAAGTCGATCCGACTGTCATGGAAACTTGTATCTATGGCAATACTAATATGTCCATGTGTTTCTGTTTGTGTTAGAATCAAGCTTTGAGGAAAACATAGCCTTTAGTCCACTATATCACACACAAAATTTAGACAAACAAGTACTAGTGTTCATCACAAACCTGTGTCGTCTGCTGCTGGATAACAGAATTCTTAATTGGTAATGAATATGGCGGCGGTAAAATACACCAAAGTGCATGCCGTAGGTTGCAGCAACAACTTGAGAGGCGTTCTTGATGATTGATCACACTTCGAGTCCAGTTGTGCGTTAGCAAAAGAGGTTTTAATGAGTTGTCTAATAAATAATTGCGTTTAGCAGGAAGAGGATGTGACTTATAAACCAGCGAACAACCATGTAGTGTGATTCTCCCATGACACCCTCAGACTGTTTCAATAAGCGACGGGGAGTTTTTAACGACGTCCGATGCGTTACTCGTTAGTCTGTCAAGTTTGCATTTCTGGCGGTGATACCCTGCGGTTTTTATATTATGTGAATCAACGTTACGTTATGTACCACATTGCAACTATCAATGATCCCGTGCACCATTAGTCTCCAAGCAGACCTACGGGTTGGCAAAGACCGTATCCAACAGGCAGAAGCTCCTTCTTCCAGTTGGATACGGTCTTTGCAATCTATTGGGTCTGGTTGGAGACTAGTGCACCATATCAATTTGCATGATCTTCACGATTGAGTCTTCAGTTTTGTCTTTGTCTTTATTGTCTTTATTGTCAAGTTTTGTTTACTTTTTCAACGGCCCGTTTGGTCACTTTACGTTTGCCCTATATTCTGGCAATGTATTAACGTTACATTTACATTTACATATACATGTATACTAGTATCGTCAGATTTGTATTTCTACTATCAACCCTGCGTAAGGATGTCATGATCTGTCATCATGGCGCTCATGATCATCTTGTGAAGGGGAGAAGGCATGAGCGTGTAATGTCTCCCTATTCTCCAAGCAGAGGTTTCGATCGGGGGCTAGTAGTGGCCGTAATTTTAACGCTGTCCTCCCTCAGCTCAGCAGCGTTAAAAATTGCACCCACTGACTTATAGCCCCCATCGAAACCTCTGCTTGGAGAAAATACGAGTTGGGATGCCAAGACGTTAGCAGCTTAGAAATATTTCGTATGTATCTTAACATTTTAACACAAGAATTTGTCAAACTTGAAAATGATGGACGACAGTGAGTTTTTTCTTCAATTCTATTCTAATATGAATTTATGACATATGGACATAACGTTGAATGATGATAAAGTACTTGTGATTTGCACTATTTCACATCTTCTATGCCTCTCTGGTTGTGCGTTTGTTTTCTGTGCACCTTTCTCGGAATGTAGCGGGCAATATGAAGCTTTGCGTCGACTTTTGGCCCGTTTCCAGTGCGCCAGTGTTGATCTAGCGGGGTTTGGCAGCATATCATTTCCTTCCCGCGTGCATCAGCTGTGCTGGTGTATGTGACGTCACCATCACGCCCTGATCACGCCTCCAGCACCCGGCATACCTCTGATTGGTCAAAAGGAAAACTCGCCGTCCAATCAGCGTCAGGCGGAACCATCGTGTTTTCAAAATGGCTGCTCACGTCGTAGGGTGGATGTATGTTTCTAGGTAATTTTGGGCATATTTCTGGATCAAACGAGCCGATTTAGGACCACAATGAAGCCCAAGGAGAACCAGATTCGAACGTACGACGCAGACGGCTTCAGGAGACGGGCAGCTTGCCTCTGCTTGAACCCAAATCGCGACAAGGTAAGTGGAGCGCAGTTCCCGCCAGAATAATTCGCGTCCTGATAGATTGCGATATAAATTCTTGGATTTAAATAGCCTACACGATTCTTTAATGGTATGCATTCTGTTTGTCACGACTGGTAGATAGTTAAGTCGATTTCTAAGACATCTGCCTTTCTATTTGATGTTTAACATTGTATCTTTGTCATGTTGATGAGGGAACGGGGTCAAAAGACATAGCAACCACGCGGTGAAACCACCCCGAGCTATCCCGTGGTGTTGTTGTAGATAGATTCATCATTGTATTATTGTTTCCTGTGTAATTCCGATAATTATCGTTTAGCTCGGACAATACTAATCAGGAACGAGCCACTCTCTCTCCTACAGTCTTTAATAGGAAAAGAGAATCGAACTCAAACTCCAGTGCAATAGGAACAATGCATCCCTGTAAAAACAATAATAAACCAGCTTGAATATCAAGCAAATCGTGTATTGTGTAGGTAAGTAGCAAGCTACCGTATGCGGTACGATATTTCCGTCATTGCGGTCAGATGAATTAAGTTACCTTGTTTAACGGATTTGATATATTCCATTTATGGCCAGATTAAACCAATCATTTAGGCTGCAAATATAGATACACAACAGAAAAAAAAAGCTGGGAGATGCAATAATAAAGTGATTTTGGTGCATGAGCCACCAATATTCAAGCAGATGTAGATCATAACATTAAGCTCACGGCTTTCTGCTGGAAAGACGACCTACTCTGCAAAACCAGGAGCTTGAGAAATGTTACAATTGCCTTTCGACATCTGCTTGGAGATTATGGATTTAGAATTAAAAGATAAGAGGTCATTACCTCAAGGTTTATCTTTCTTGGAAGATGTATTCCCAACATGGCCTTTATCCATTTCTTTATTTTTGTTTATTTTTACTTACCTACTTGCATATTTTTACTGAAGATATTGCATCAGCTATTTAATTCTAATGAGCATGTGTGATGAAGGGCAGTCAAGCCCAACGAATCAATACTAGTACTGTGTAGACACACCCATAGCACAGGGCCAAATCAAATTAGGCAGTGCAGAGATCTCTCCAGTCTACACCAGGTTCTTATGCTGGCTGAGAAAAATGGTAGAAATTGGCCCAATAGGGAGGAAGATTTTCAGAGGAGCTGCCTGTCATTGAGTGTCAAATTTTATGTTTTACCTTTTGATTTTTATTTTGTTAGCCTGTAGTGTAAAGGAGTCTGGTGGATTTGAGATGCGATCTGTTCATTCTCTTCTATGCATAAACTAAACCTAAGCTTTCTTGCCAATGGGCCATGTGCCTTTTATGTTCATGTACATGTTTGTCCCATGGTAGGGAAAGGAGATTGACAGCAAAAATCCTAACAACAAAGTGCAGGAACATACCCATGTCTTGTCAAGTGCTCACTGATTTGTAAGGGAATTTCTTTCATTCAGTCCCCACCATTGATGGCTTAGAAAGGTCATTTAGTGTGTTTATGTAAATGGCCTAGTTAACTTGATAGTAAATTAATGATTACGCCAATTATGAATATTTTATAGGTAGGGTGTTGTGATTTATTTATGTCCTGATAATTCCCTACCGCATGCTTTTCAGACAGTTGTCTTCTGACAAAATTTGAACCTGTTTTATTGATCTTTCTATATATAATTCCCTCCCAGCACACTGCTTTCCCCCGAATACAACCTACAAACCTTCAAAACAAACACACACCGCTGTCTCTCACCTATGCCACATTAGTTCAATTAGTTCAATGCCGAGAAGTGGCCTCTTACGACTTACGGCCTTGCATTGAGCGAAATCGTTAAAAAAAAAAATCACACAAAGTAACCAGAAATACCAATTTTTTTTGTTAATTGTTTTCATTTCAGTGGGAAAAAAGTTTAGGGTGTTAGTTTACAAGCACAGTACAGTACATGTAATCAGATTTCAGTGGCTTTACCACAAGGGTCAATTCTGTTTGGAAAACAAGTTTGGTATTGTGACAGTTGACAAGATGCATGATCCTGATAATACATCAACTTTGATTTGGTTATTCAGCATTTCCTATTTCATTAATCAAATGTTTTGGTTGAGCTATTCCATCTCTGTCAGATACACTGAAAGGTGCTGTCAAGAAGCTTCTAATAATAACATCAGTCAAAGGTCAGCCTTTCGCAATGTATAACTAAAAATACTTACAATGGTTAGATAGATTAACCTTTACCATACTGATTATGTATGAAGTTGCAACAAAACTGTGCAGTAGAGTTGCAGGTAAATGTAGATACCAACAATGCTACGCAGACGTTATATTTCAGAAAGCAGGTGGGCAATTTCATGGACTATTTGGGTCAGCAGCCACAGTGCACACCATACTGATGACGGAAGGTTAATTACATGTCTTCAGTAGAAATATAATGGTTGCTAAGCTACTGACCTATAAAGCAGTACTATACTGTTGATTTGTTGGATGAGCTGATGGTTAGTTATCTAGTTATCCCGGTCATCGTCGACTACGACGGACGAACAACAACAAAAGTTATCTAGTACAAATGTCAGTAACAAGGGGGCCAGTGAACATACATGTAGTCGCTAAGCAAGAAGTCTTTTAAGACCACCTTATGCCTGATGGTTGTTTTAAGTATTAACAGTAAGCCAAAGAGATAAGGTAACATGTACATCTCCATTCATGTTTCCAGTTAGTGTTTTGAGGACTGATTATAATCTTTAAAAGCTGTAGATGTAGGGATTGCACAAGGCATCCATGTCACATCGGTGGATCATCAGATCATTGCTTGTGTAAGCACGATTTCTTGCAGAAGCATTGCTGAGTCACATGCTCATCTCTGGTGTCTCGGCAAAGCAATACTTTATGATGGATTTAGAACTATTGTGAACATGATGTCTTTACTTCTAAAGTCGTGTCGAACTAGTAGTGGTACTGTAATGAACAGTACAATGTCTCGCTAAAGCGTTATTTACTTAGTCATGTGCTTACCACTGCTACTCACCACTGTTGCAATGTCAGGACAAAACATTGCTTAATCACGTGTTGACCACTGGCTGAGACCGGTTCTTTACTTAGTCATGTGTTTACCACCATTGTGAATAGTACGATATCAAGGCAGAGCATTTCTTAATCACGTGCTTACCACTGGCTAAGAACGGTACAATGTCTCACAAAAGTTATGTTTACTTAGTCATGTGCTTACCAGTTTGTTACCACCATTGTAGAATGTCAAGGCAAAGCATGTCTTAATCACGTGCTTACCACTGGTGTGAACATAATGCCTGGCCAAAGGGCAGCTGAGTCACACGCTACCTACTTGCATCTAAGGTCACATGGAACAGCTACACCCTTCAACTTGTTCCCAATTACTTTAGGTGCACTTTTGTTGCTTCCTGTTGATGCTTGGTTTTAACCGACCTGTCATTAACAAGTCATAGGAAACAAAGATAAAATGTTTGAATATTCCACATGCTTTTTGAATATAAAATGCTGATGCCAACATTAATCTTCTCTTGGGTTTGCAGAATTACTGACATACTTTGACTGGTAGTAGAAATGGTTCTCAGTTAAGGTACAACTGTACAGAGTAAAGTTTCAGAGTTGCAGCGCATTCCCCTGTTGCTCAGTGTTGTCTGTACGTCTGTTGCAGGTTCTCCTGGTGAGCAGCAGCCGCTACCCTGACCGCTGGGTGGTTCCAGGCGGTGGTTTGGAGCCGGAGGAGGAGCCCAGCCAGGCAGCCATTCGAGAGGTAGCAGAAGAGGTGAGATTGACTTCTTTACACAGCATGCTTTTTTATTTTTGGGGGGGAAAAAGTAGTCCTTGGGTGATGTCAATGCTGCAATGATGGTTACAGGGCTTTGATACTTGCTCGGTACAATAGAAATGTTCTTTGAAAAACTTTATCAGGTACGTGTACTCTGATCTTTCATTGTATTCCTAACTTGGAACAGAAACCTGTTAACTGTTATTTTGCATTACTCCTGCTGTTGTTTCAGTAGTAACACAACTTTGCTTTAAGAGTTAAGCTTCCTGTGTTGTTGGCCTTTTTTGGTAGCCTACATTAGATGTGTAGGTCATATTTGTTGTCATATTCACAAATGGTATAGATGTTACAGCACATTCCATGACCTGTGCATATATGAAGACAGGACCCTCTCACCTGTCCTTACAGGCGGGGGTAACAGGTGTGCTGGACGTGAACCTGAGCGAGGAGACACCCCGGGGCTACCTGGACACCTTTGAGAACACAGAAAGGAAGCACCGCACTATGGTCTACCTTGTACAAGTCACCGAGCTGCTAGATGACTGGGAGGACTTACAGAAAATCGGTAAGAACTTAGTCTGGACTTTGTAGTCTGTTTGTAGTCTATGTAGTCTGAAAAAACTACAAGTGTAAAATTGTATTTTGCATCCAATGTTGAATAATTTGCTTGATTATTTTTGTCCACTGCTCACAGATCGCAAGAGGAAATGGTTCTCCTTTGATGAGGCCCAGCAGTGCCTGGCAGAGCACAAGCCCGTCCAGAAACAGTACATTATCAAACTGCTGTCCATTCTCAACAAACACAAGAACTGTGAAACCTCGACACCCAACTCCTCACAGACAGCCCACACACAGCCAGCAGAAGAGCACAGTAGAGAAGGCGAGGATAGCGGCATAGACTCCACGAATGGACACAGCCTACCCGAACACAGGAGCTCCACTCTGGAAGGAAGAATGCAGCAGAACAAGAAACATGACTGCAGTAGTAACATTGACTCTACGGGTCAAAGTATAGAGTCCCATGTTGTGGGGGCAGTAAGCAAACACAGGTTAGAATCTTCCAACTCTCAAACATCCAACAGATTTTCGACTCTGGCCAAAACTTGCGACACGAGATGACAGAATGTAGCAGATTTGTAAATTATATGCTGTACATAGATAAGAAAATGGTCTTGTTTCGGTAGAATGACACAAGGTACATTTGCAATACTGTCAGTTGCTTCCAGAAATATATCTATTTTGAACTAGAATCAAATTATGAGTTCACAGTTTTTGTAAAGGACTTACAAGTCAATGGTTTTGCCATGTTTCTGTAATAGTTTGTTTTAAAAACATGTTTTCCAAGCCCTACTTGTATATGAACTAATCAACCTATTTTTCAAGAAAGCTTCATCTACAAAGCTGACAAACTGCTGTGCTCTGTAATTATATTTGCCAAGAAAGCCAGTAGCCTTATGTGTTGTCATTGCCACATTTGCCTGAAGATCTTTTCTAGGAGGTAAAACAACATTTACTTAAGATTGTGTGGAGAGTTTTCCTTTTGTTGATACAAATTGCAGAACCCCATGAGGGAGAAGGAAACACAAGATGGTTAAGAAAAACCTTGCTTTCAGACAACAAAAATATATCATTTTAATGTTGTCAAAACAGCAGATGTAACAAGCCGTACATATGCATTGAGAGCCGATATTTGTAAAGCACAAGATTGGGCAACTAACTAACTAGTCAATAATGTCCAGGAAAAGTGGTTAAGATATTGGTAGTGTCTTCTCCATTTCTTTAGATTTAAGCATGTACATACAGCCGTAAAGATCCCGTAGATGTTGGTTATTATATCACACAGTCTTCATAGACTTTCAAAACAGTCTCATTGTGATGAGCCAGTTTTACTCTGTGGATTTATGAAAAGCAACTGTCAGTATGAGATGCTCTACATGAATTTTTATGCAACCAATGTTCAGAGGTGGGGTGTGATCAAATTCACCACTCACCAAAATTTTGCAGGAAACTTCCACAAAACAATAATTTTTTGGGCCCATTTTTCACATGTCCAGTCAGTTTGCAATACAGTACCATTGTCGTGCAGTTTTCCAATTTTGATATGTGATCGTAACCAATATGTAGTGTGGATTTCATGATTAATATCTTGTACATAGTAAGTATGGACATTTCTACATGACATGGAAATTTATGAGCCGTTGTGTGATACCATGATATATTAGATTTGCTGTTGCTGCTTTTACTACATGTATTATTATTATACAGATGTTACAGTATGTATTTGAGGCATCCTCTTTTTTCTAGGATCTTTGGTGTGGGCATGCACATATCAGCCCAATTCTTCTGCATTTAAAGTTAGATCTACAGTAATAAGAATGCCAACAAAATAATACTGTACAAGGAAACCATTTGAAGGAATAACCACTGAGTGTGGAAGAAAACTGATCTACAGAAAAAATGATGGAAATGCAACCAACTTTGTATAATGTACACATGCTACTGTAGCCCAAAACCTATGGATGCTAATGAAACAGAATAACAAAAACTGGAGTTGCTTGGCTAAAGTTCTGCTGCATAATATCGGTGTGTTGAGCTTGTATTTGCTTTTCTTTTATTAATATTAAGGCCCTGTCTTTATGCCTATATTCATAGTTCAATGTTCAACAATGTATGTATAAAGCAGTGTAGAGGACTACGATTGTTGAGGCATGCATGATGTGTTCTGCTTGGTGTGTCATTGTAATAGGTGACAAGTTGCAGCACTAACATATAGAACTGTCAGCTACTTTGGACTAGGAAGCCAGAAGGCAAATTTACTGTTATAGTGAGTCAGGAAGAAGTACTGACAAACTTGTATCATGATTTCAACTACTAGAAGAGCTGTATTTGTATATGTGTTGGCATCAAGAGTCGTGTGATTGTCAAGTGATACTATGCATGTTTGGCCTTTTGATCTGTCAGATGTGACTTAATAAAGCTGATATGTAACATCAAGTGACTCTGTTTTACTATGGTGTATGATTCAATGATCACATAAAAATGAAAACAGAAAAAGAGAACAATGTCAAGGAATGGACACATATAAATGAACAGAATGGTGCCCCATTAACCACTTATGTGATTACAGGATAAACATGCATGATGCAATAGCCTTTGTGGTCCACGGGAGAAAGACATGGTATTGACTGGGATACTGTATGTCGAATTGTATTTAAATTTGACAAGAGCTGGGAAAGCACATGAATGGTAATGCCTAGAAGCTAGAACGTACAATTCGAAAATGGAGAGATTCATGTATATATTCTTACAGAGGAAACTACTGGTTACAGTAAGAATCTAGTTCACAAGACCACAGAAAAAGGTAATAATATTTAGAAATGGACCCAAATTCAGCACCCAAGTGAAGCCGAGAATAGAATGGTGCCCCAGTGACCACTTATGAGATCACAGAGTCAGTAACATGACACATTTTAGTCACCAGGCTGCCCTTGTGGCCCACAACAAAATACATGATATTGATATGTGAAATTGTGCTTGAATCTGAAGAGCTGGCAAAGCACCCACAATTCGAACTTAAATTCATGTATATATTCTTAGAGAGGGAGCTAAATATTGTCACAGTAAGAATCACAGGACTATACACATGAACTCATCAGCTAACAGTAGCATTATGAAAGTTAGATTCTGTTGCCTATTGTCCCCAGCTCATTCTATACCTAGTGTAGGTCCATCCTGATGAAGTATATACAGGTAGTGGCAAAAAGTTGAGTGAGCCCAGTGATTCAAATCTCAAACATCCTGTGAATAAAAATAAATTACATCTAGACTAATCTAAAAAAAATGGTTATATATATACACAGTCAAGGCTTATCTGCTTCTACTTTCACCATACACATGTACAAAATTATCAACGACTTCTGTTTGGAACATTAAATGTTCTTTGTATAAATGTAAAGGACATTACTATATAGGGGTACATTCTACTTCTTGATGAAATATGCCTTACTCCAAAGCTGTCCTACTTTGTCAACTACTGTCAACTTCAAGGAGTCCAATTCCATTGCTCCTACACAGTGAGATAGTCTGACACAGGAGGCTAAATTGTATCACTTTTCTTAACAACTTTAAGATGCCATTTACATGTAACATTAGATGAATATATAATGTACAAAACAATAACAAAATAAGACCAGTTTTTCCATCACTATATTGGAGAGGATCTCAAAACCAGAAGAGAAAATATGTAGTATTTTCCACAGAGGCACTTCTTTATGTACAGCTCTCAGCAATGTAGAAAATACATATTAGTACAACCAACGCTTAATAAGCAGTATAGTTTTCCCATGTCACCTTGTTATACATGTATGTACATTTAGCTCTCTTCAAACTACTATAACAACACACAGTGCCGATCTATCATGGGAATAGACCATTCCAGAGGGTGGATTTGCTGTGCTCTTTAAATCGATTTCACTTAGCATACATAAGTCTGCTTATATCCGACTAGAAGCTGGTCCATTCTTATGTCAAATGGCACAAAACGTCATTCTTTATGTGATTACCAAACCAGTGATGATTAAAATCAAACTCGTTTGTAAATCTTAATTATGATGAGCATAATTCCGTACAAATCTAGCATACATACACAGCTCCTCATGTATGTCAATTAAAGTTAAGGAAATAAGGGCTTAAGAGATCTTCCACATTTAACAAAAATTTCACATCCAATGCCACTGTTATCAATCAATAGCTGTACAAAACTTGAAAGAAGGTGACCCAAGGAACAAAACCTATCGAACACATATACATGTGTACTAAATAGGTACAGACACCAAACAACCATTAACATACACAGACTTTCAGTGTCTCAGAGGTTGAATGGTGCCAGTTTAAATCTCATGCTGTCCTCTGGATGCCTTTGTGCAATACCACATCTCAGTAGTGTCTCAACGTATGGTGGCCAATATCTGGGCTCTATGGGTATGTATGGATCGTGTGGTGAGTCCAGAGACTTGTTTATAAGTGTCTCTATCATTTTGTTCAGGGTCTCCCACTGGGGGTCATCAGCATCAAGAGTCTTGTCCACGGGGCCGGATCCGTGCCGCCGTCGTCTTCTTCCATTTGCTGGCTGTGGGGGAGGGAAGTGTTTGTCCAAGAATTCCTCCAAGTTCTGGACCAGGTTGCCATGGAACTGCTCTGCCCGCTTTATTTTCCTTCTAAATGTTTTGACCTGAGAACGGAAAAATGATATACAAAACAATTGAGCAAAGATCTTGAAAAACAAAATCACTTCTAGACTAGAAAATGATGTATACAAGAACACTATACTGGTAATCAAATGTATGTATGAACCACAGTACATGTATAACTATGGTGTGCTGGCAGGGGAATCATTTAGCAATTCCTTACCCTACTATCTGCCGATGTTGCTTGTGCGTCTGGTACTTCTGCCAGGCGACCCTCCAGCATCCTCCCCAACTCCTGTCTCTGCTGTAACAACTGTTCCTCCAACTCCAGGGATGCAGACAGCTCCTTCTGCTGTGCCTTCATGGCTGGGAGGAGTTCAGACAGCTGCTCCAGGGACTCCTTCAGACCATTTACCAGAACTGCTTCCACCACCTATACATAAACAACAGGTACACAAAATTAATATTCATACTTATCCAAATAGTTTCCTTATCATCACTTGGATGTATCAACCAGGATTTTCTATTTTAGAAAAAGTAGGGGATGGGGTAGGGTTTATCTAGAAAAACAAATTCAATACTAGGGTGATTCTATTTTGACATCTCTACATTCTTGCTCCTTGCTCCTACTCAATTTCTTTCTGGAAATGCTCCAATTTAATATAAACATATGATATGAAGGCTCCTGTTTCTAAACAACGTCTATATATGATACAAATGTACATTGGTAACACATAAATACTAAAATCACTGCCACAAATAACGAGTATTGTTTTATACAAATCACCAGTGAATATGATCATATGGCATAATGATAATATTCTAACTTGCATTACAGACCTTTTTGTGGGCAGACACGAGCTGCGGCTGCTTCGACTCCAGTACTTCCACCTGCGCTTGCAGCTGCAGCTGTTTGGCTCTGCTCACAGCCAGCAGAGGGGAGGTGTGGTCTGCAGGACCTGCACCTGCTGTCTCTTGTAATCTGAAACAGATGGGTGTTCACCATGAATGTGTTACTGTAACTGCATTTAAGATTGCGAGGATTTACTAGTAATTTTGCGGTAGGGAGAAAATGTGTTCATGGCTTAATGGTGGTTTTAAGGTTGTGGTTAAAACAAAGGTGGTGTGTTACGCCTAATGGCGGTTATACCGGCTATATTGATACAGATACAGATAGGAGTGGGCAAGCAGAAGACAGAACAAGCATATTGACAGTGACTGCAAAAACCATGAACATTAAACTATTGCAACTACAGTATTTACTTCTGGGTGACACATAAATATATACAGATACGGATTTTACTCAAAGGGTTGCTCCGTCCTAGCTTGTGGACTGGTCCAATATACAAATCAAAATGCAATTCCACTCCCTCAACTAAGAGATACTGTAAAGTAAAAACATGAGGAAATTGCCATGATTAAGGTCTCATTCATGAGTTTTTCTGCCCCATAGGCCTACATGTTATAATATGTGTTTTACATGGGCGCATTCATAATGTAGAAAATGCACCAATGTTATTTATTTTATCATTCATGTGGAGAACATTAAACCCTAGATCATGTAAAAAAATTGCCAACAGTTTCACTACATACAATCTCTTTTTATAGCAATTACAAACTGCACTTAGCTACACCCCAAAAAAGGCACTTTCCAGCTGTAAGCACACGACCGCATCACCCACAATGTCGGGCTGTACATTGTCTGACCTCGTGTCCGGGTGCCGAACTTTACCTGCTAATTGCTTCAGTTACAAACAAGCTGTCATCAGTTTGACGCTTGAGATCAGTTGGGCTGGCAAAAAGGAAACTTCAGACCGATATAAACACATGTTCATGCAGTCGTTAATTTTTTGGGTAAGGATTCTTTTTAGAGTCTACACGCGGAGTAAGTTCAGTAACACATGAATGAGACCTTAATATCAAATTATTTGGCAGGTTACATAAATCCGCCACTTTGAAAAACAGTGGCTTTTTAGAGTAGAGAAGAGTCTTCGGTCAGGTAATGGTAGGATGTACATCCAGTTTAGACTACTCCGGACCTAGTCTTAGACATCTCTAGTGCAGCACCCCCAGGCATGCTGGTCATGCACAGTTTAGATATACAGGAGTGCATTACACAGGAGGCCGTTGGGTTGGAGATCTGTTTGGGCAGGCAGAATTATGTACCCTGGTGGAATTATGATACTAGATGTTATATGTTATGTCATATGTCTGACGCATGACGCCAGCAGTAAAATTTTAGACAGGATATGATTTCCCATTTCAAACATAATCGTGATGAAATCGACAAAAGCGAGACAACCGTTGGAAGTATCATTCCTATATTTCCATCTTGGCAGGTACACAAACGCACTGTAATCAGCCTATAGCTGCGCCCACCTTTGCTGAACCATGTTGACGTCCCGCCACACCTCCACACACTCCTGCTTCATCTCGCACTTCGCCGAGGCGACCGGCGTCCAATCTGGGCTGTTTCCCATCGATGTAGAAAAGGAAGACACGCGATCGTAATCCTCCGGTGTCCCCATTTTCTTAGGGAATTATTCCACAGTTTCTTAGACCGCAGGATGTCCGTATCTATGGAAACTACGCCGATGTAAAGAAAAATTCCGACAACTCTACTTGAGCGTCCCGCCAAGAGACGCCATTTTGAAGAACCGTTGTGGAGCATGACGGGAAGGGAATCTTCCACCTTTATGTTATTTGTAGAGCACAATATTACAACTGTTTTTTAGCGGAACGAAAATCGTAATTTTTGTTGTTTGATATCATTGAAGTACATATGTGATAGTTATAAAATTCTACTAAAGAATGTACAACAGCGTAGAGTCGCTTATTGTTTGAAATACTTTCAGTTATTGACATAGTATCACCCCCTTGAGGGTATAGAATAGTCTAACTAATTTGCCTAACTCATTGACCAAAGGTACAGTCATTTCTGGTTTGCCTAACCACTGACGACCAGTCAAGCTGTCAACCACAATAGCCTGGAATCCAAACCTATTATAGCTCCCGAGTCTCTCTCCGCAAATTTGCGGAGAGAGACTCGGGAGCTATAATAGGTTTGGATTCCAGGCTACAACCACAAGGCAGGCAAGTTAATCTCCAAGCAGCTCTATGATCCTCTATAGGTTGCTGAAGACCGTATCAAACTGGCAGAGGAAGTACGTTTCGCAGATTGCTATACAAGCTCCTTCTTCCAGTTGGATACGGTCTTTGCAATCCATTGGGCCTGCTTGGAGACTAGGCAAGTAATCTGATCCCCATTTCCCAGCAAATATTCTTGGAGATATTACTGTGAACAAGGAGGTTAAAATATATTTTAACCTCCTTGCTGTGAATTATGAATTTTAGCTCTCGAAGAACAGTCCTCGAAGGATGGACATTGGAAAGCTATGGAAGGATACTGTAACTGTAACTTATGGTGTAAGGCGAAAGAAATGCTTCGAAAATCTCCTTGTGGTCTATGCAAGGAGGTTTTATCTAGGTCTAGATCAAACCTCCTTGGTCTATAGCTATGCAAGGAGGTTAAATTTGGTCTATGTGCTATGTTAATTGGGTTTTTAAAAAAAGTAGGCTAGGCTAGGCGTGGTCGGCTACCTCAGCAGGCTACCCTTTCTGGGCCCCAAGGCTATGAATGGGAGTTTTGCCTGTAGGATTTTCCTTGACCAAAACAACTGGGTCAATGGCACAGCTGTGGGTGAGTTGGATGGAGGGCAATAGATATGTTTATCCAATGGTTTATCTATGAAAATGAGATGTCTTTTTTCCAGTGCAATTGGATCAAACGTTTGCTACTGGCACATGAGTGGCCATGATAGTTCCTTAGTAACAAGTTAATCGTTGTCAAAGGTTTTATAATATTAAACATTGTCAAACAATTATCAAAAAGTCTTGAGCTGAGAATGTAGGCTGAAACTGTGTGTAGCTTTCCTGGTAGGTGATCAGGAGGTGACATCGGGTCATTCAGTTTCTCCCATCCCTCCAGCCGCTACAGAATTACTTACACTTACTAGTACATGGATGGAATGAGCAAGACCAGGGTGCTCAAAACACATAAATGTATTTCATGGAATACATGCGTATATCTTGAAGTTCTCTTTCACTTTCACTACTAGAGCCACCTTTAATAGTCATCACGAGGGTCGGATCCCACATACCTGTCCGTCATATCCACTCAGAGTACGTACCTGGTACTAGTATAAATCCACTGAGAAAGGGCGTGGACCTGTGCCAGTGGAATGAATGTATATGTACAGTTGGATGAAGACACAACAAACACAGTGATTCTAATCCCAGTACCAAAACTTTAATTCCCTCATATATACAAGTCACAAACATCACCAAAGAATCCCATCATAATATTCATATAACAAAAAGCATTACAAACACTGTCAAATATTCAACTATCAAAACCTAAATCATATAACAAAAAGCATTACAAAACACTGACAAGTATTCAACTCATTAAAGCTTATTAGCTGATCATTTTGCACATTTTTCATGAGTGGATTATTTACCACTGCAGGTATGCAATACAAACAAGCAAACAAAACAAACATTAGCAAACAGTAACAGTGTTGACACACTAAGAGTTTTGACAGCCCAGGAGTCGAAAATAGACGAAATACTCTTTGGTCACATATCGTGTGTTTATGATCATACTTCCTAGCTGTACAGATTTGTTTCAACAAAATATTCCAACTTATTACCAGCATCGAAAGAAACACTCGTTATTTCTAAATGTAGCAACAATGATGAAAGATACGAAACTAACATAATGCCTCATGCACTTTACTGCATTTGGCATCCTACTATTTTTGACCCAGCGTAGGGTCTTTGCTACTCTAAAATCAACTTACCAGCGCCTGCGCCCTCTGTGCAACACCTTCTACTTAAACATAGCTGCTACTACCTTCAGGACATTGAAGGGACTTTAATAGTACAATTGGTATGTATGTAGTCCCTTCCTTTCCAGATTTCCCTTCCGGTTCATTCCAGATTTGTTACGTTGTCCTTAAACTGGTGTCTACATGAAAGTGATTCCTGTTCTTAATGGTCTTATATACATTTCACTCAAATTCAAAATAGATCTCTGATTTTATTTCATATCCAGTTTTCATATCACTTTTGTCGTACTTCATAATTCATCTGATATATCTAATACTGGCAGATAATATTCAACTAACCATAAATGATACGTATTAATATTACCCTAGTGCGTCTTTACCCCTTGCAACATAGCAGTTATAGCAAAAGTCAAAGTTGTATAGAAAAAGGCATCAGATGACAGTTCACAATCGACAGCAGGTGGCTGCAGCTATATTATCATCAAATTAAGGTCTGAACCTTGATGTCACAGGCCACGGCCCCTCCGTCAGGTGTCTCCCCCCTGCAGGTGTAGGTGCCGTCCCGCTCAGGAGACATGCGGTCGATGTGCAGCTCGTGTAGGAAGCCGTCCGAATGTGTGGAGATGCCAGGATCTCCTCTGATGCTGCCCCCATTGTAGAGCCACTCAACTTGGTCAACTGCAGAAAGTTAATCAATAACACCACTGCAGTTGTTGATGGTTTTTGCTTTTGTTATATTATTATGCATGCATTATTCATTCAGTTAATGTTATCTTTGTTTTGCATCCTGATTTGATATGATTTTGTAAGGACTCCCTTGGAAATCAGTTACTAGTACTCAGTTACCTGATCATGAAGGGACCACCCTAAAGATCGATAAATACATAGATATGACAGTCACATGACTGGTTTTACTCCAAGTGGACATTGCAAATTTGCACTTTGGTAGCTACAGCTGACAATATGCAACGAAGATAGATATTGATCAGAATTTTCTAAGATTTTCCCCCTATCAAATAGACTGCAGTAGTCCATCTGCTGCCAACAGGACGTACCTTCTCCCCTGACCTCCAGGATGACGGGTTGTCCAGGGGGCACCACGGTGGAGGAGGCGGACATCAGGCTGCCCTGAGGGGCGGTGGCGTCAATGAGGTACCTATGGCCTCCGCCCCTGACAACGGCTAGAATAAACACAGTTCATGTTTAGACATTCACTAGGCAATCTGCAAGTTGTCAATAGTTCTAAGAAAACTGCAGACAGTAACGACAGTGTTAAAGATGTCAAATACTAAAAAATACTTCCTTTTGATCAGGTCATGATATAAGTAATCGGAGGGAGTGATATGTTAACAAGATTTTGTTTTGTTAGTGCAAAATGCCCAGACAATATTGCAGTTGAGAAGGCACAACACCTATATCAGTATAACTTAATAGGCATACATAGTCATTAGCGGATGATGATACAAAGCGATACATTCTGTCTTTGCCGAGTGAAGTAGAGTCAATTCCACATTACCGAGAGGGTGTTTGTTGCCTTTTGTTCTAACATTTACAAAACCTTTGTAACAATCTATGTGAGATAAGTAACTGTTAAGAACAATTTCCAACATTTATTTGGTGTTCTAAATATTTTCTGCTGTGTTCCAACAGGTAAAACAAATTTCCAACATTGAACACATTATTTGTATTAGTTTCTAAATTGTTGCAACATAGATTGATTATTTGTTTGAACATGTTCCAACATTCTACAAATATGATATAACTGGGTCAGTGGGCTGGGAACAGGGCAATTCACACATCCCTTCAAAGTATAGGGGATTAGGCCTAGGTGCCATGCATAGACACCTAAAGACAAAAGAGTTGCCAGTGTCCAGACGTGAAATCTAAAAATATACAGAGGCAGACAATAGAGCCTAATTAGCACCTACTTTTATGGGGGCAATAACCCACATCTACCATTTTGAGAATGATGCAAAATGTTGGAACATGTTCCAACAGTAGAACAATCACACAGATGTTTGAAAACTGTTCTAAATAAAGAGATATTTGTGCAAATACTTTCATAATATTTCCAAAATATATAGATGAGTTCAAACATGTTCAAACTTTCATTTTTAATTGTTTGAATGGTCTGGAATTATTATCTCCATGAAAAAAGGCTTTTTCATGGAGATACTGTTTTGCTTGCGTTTGGTGTTTGTGTGTATGTATGTGTCACCGGACGCTTAAAGTCACCATAACTGTAGAACCTGTACATGGATTGTAATGATTTTTGGTATGTGGGTGGTGTTAGGAGGAGGAAGGTCAAGGTCGATTTTGGGCCCCCTGGCATGTGTGGCTGGAACTGCAATGGCGTATTTGTTAAAATCTTCAATGTAGAAGAACTGAAGAGTGGATTGACAGATCGTCATGTTCTTTGGTACACAGGTAGGTTAGACCAAGTTGTACACACTTAAGTGCAAACTATGCAAATGAGACCGAATTTGCATAAGTAAGGAGGTAAATCGTTTGCATGGGTGTCGTCGGATGCTTAAAGTCAGCATAACTGTAGAACGTGTAGATGGATTGTAATGATATTTGGTATGTGGGTATGCGCTGGGAGGAGAATGGTCAAGGTCGATTTTGGGCCCCCTGGTTTGTGTCCCTGGAACTGCAATGGCCTATTTGTAAAAATGTTCTAAAGGGGTATAACTGAAGAGAGGAACAACAGATTTTCATGTTATTTGGTACGCAGGTAGGTTGGACAGAGATGTACACACTGAAGTGCAAATCATGCGAAGTTAGTGTGTTTGCGTGTGTGTGCGCGTGTGTGTATGTTTGTGTCACCGTGTGTGTATGTATGTGTCACCAGACGCTTAAAATCAGCATAACTGAAGAACGTGTGGATGGATTGAAATGATATTTGGTATGTGGGTAGGTGCTGGGAGGAGAAAGGTCAAGGTCGATTTTGGGCCCCCTGGTATGTGTCACTGGAACTGCAATGGCGTGTTTGTAAATATTTTGCAAGGAGAATAACTGAAGAAAGGAGCGACAGATTTTCATGTTATTTGATATGCAGGTAGGTTGGACAGAGATGTACAAACTGAAGTGCTAATTATGCAAATTCATACTGAATTTGCATAAGTAATGAGGAATATCTACTCTATTGTGGGCTTTGAGGTCGCACCATCTGTTGGTCTCTTATCTAGGTCAGTAGCTATTTATAGCCACTTCTACCCTTGCCCGGCCAGTGTGGGTCATACCATTGAGCGATATAGAATGGGGGGAACTGGTTTAATAAAAAAACAAAGTTTCATGGAGATTTTGGGTCCTAAGACTCTTGTTTTGACTGAAATAGTCTTTTCTCTAAAATTGTTCAGACTTATTAGCAATATCATCTGAAAACCCTCTCGGTGACATGGAATTGACTCTAAACCGTAGTATAAAGTTATTCCATTATTTAGTTGCACACACAACACGTACTAGATATGAATGAATGAATGAAATGGTATATTTATGCACAGAAGCATTGTAAAAACATTTCGCAGCCAGTAGGCTGAATTGCATGTATACCAATAAAAACGTTACGGTAGGCTTTTCTGATGTGCAGATTAACCATACAGTGTTTGACATCTCGACGAACCTCCATGTCGCCCCTTGAAGGAACCGTCCATGTCGAGTCCCTGTCCGGCAGCACTGCCGAGCCCCAGGTCGGTTCCAAACGTTCCAGCGGATTTCAACCCTGATGCGGAGGTACTCTGGGTGGTAAGTTGAGCCCCTCCGGTACCCAGACCTCCATTGGTGGTCAGTTGAGCCCCGCCGGTACCCAGGCCTCCTTTGTTGGTCAGTTGAGCCCCACCGGTACCCAGGCCTCCTTTGGCGGCAGCCAGACCACCAGCAGCGGCGGCGGCGGTGCCCAGTCCAACCCCAGCTGCACCCAGTCCAAACCCGACACCGGATTGGTTGAGGCTCATGCCCTCCTTCTTCACAAATTCATCTTCCATAATCACCTCTTTTTTGGTCATGTCAATCCCTTCTCCTGAAATGCACCAATAAGCTCCATCTGAGTCAGCTTTGTGTACAGTGTATAGAACCGACAGTTACCTTATTATTCATGCCCAACCAAGCAAGGAATAGTACTTGTCTTGGAAATGGTCGATTGATTACTACAGTCAAACTTGGTCCGGCAACCACCTGGCCCAGGCAACCTAATCTCCAAGCAGATCTATCGGCGGCAAAGACAGTATCCAAAGGGCAAGAACAGTTTTATTGGCCACTGAGTCGGTGGCCAAAGAAACTGCTTTTGCCCTTTGGATACTGTCTTTGCCGCCGATAGATCTGCTTGGAGATTACAGGCAACCGCCTCCAGTTACAAGCCACATTAAAACATTCCCATCCATTTTTACATAGTTAACCCACCCAGTCCTGAGAAATCACCTGTTCTCGGCAACTGTTTTTCACCAGTCCCTTGAGTGGTTGCTGAATCCAAGTTCGACTGCACTAAAATGTCAAAAATGGAAGTTGAACTTGGGTAATATAAACAGATTTTTGGATGCATCTAACTCTTGCATAGACAAAGAATTGGTTTTTCTTCAACCACAATTCTTCAATTTTGCCCCAGATTATAGACATTTGGTAACTATACTATGCACATCCATACCTTGCAGAAGGTCAGCAATATGGGCCTGCTGTCCATTGGCCCTCAGTCCGGAACAGAAGATGCTGAAGTCTTCATCGCTGCGAGACTGCATCAGGTGGAGGATGCGGTTGTTCTGCTCCTCGGTAGAGTCTGCCGACATGCAGTACTCCGCCATGTCGTTACTGTAGATCTAAAATACACGAAACAGTCACGTTAGAGAAAAATTCGGCAGAGCAATGCACACACTAGGAACAAGTAGAGAACTGTTGATTTTGGATTATTGAATGTTACAAGATACTGTTTATACTACATAGTAGCAAAATACTCAGAACTGTTATTCCGTGTGAGAAAAGTCGTAGGGTTCTTGAGGATTAATAGTAAAACTTTGGTATGTGATAGAGTAATGATGCCATTCCCATATCATGTCATGTTCCTCCTCTGCTCTATTCCTTGTCACTACATCTTAAAGACATACCGTACATGTGAGGGACATGGCACAGTCCGATTCAGGTTTCACTTCTGTCCGTGTTGATAACTGTTTCTCACTTAATGCATTGTAAGATGTCATATGATTTTGATGTCATAGGATTTTGATACACTAACCAACTACCGACCCAAGAAACTAAGACGGCGTTTTCCTTAACAAGACAGCTGAATTTTGAAACGACATATACATACACGGCTACCACAAGAATACAATTGTACAGCGATCGTATGAGGAATGCTACCAGTCCCAACCGAAGGATTGATCATTACCTGGTTTTGTGTTAGGGAGGTCAGAGTTGACTCCGGGTCCATTTTGTTCACCAGCAGCTGCTTGTGTGCCTCCAGTCTTTTACGATTGTCCATGGACAACCCTGTTGACAAAATTGGCAGTTGTTGCAGACAATATTAATGACTAAAATGTCAGTTACCTTTAAATCAAGAACCCACCCTTGCAATGTAGACGAAGTGACTGACTGTTTTCATCGGCACCATTTATTCATGATTGTGTTACGTTGACCATTAATGTGATAACTAGGAGATGTACGTTACCGGCTGGACCACAACGCATGTGAAGACCATTTTCACATTCATCGTCATACTATGGGTCTGCAAATGCCCTCACTCTACAGTTATGTTGCAGCCAGTAAAATTGCCTTATGTATCTTTAGGAGGCTAGGTAGGTTGTTTTCTCATACAACTGAAGGATTTACATCAGCGATTTCCTTGTATGTTCGTATGTACTAGATCGCTTAAAACTGCAAGGTAGTCAGATAGATTTGCAACAATTGTGTGGCAAAACAATTCACGAACCTTGGCCCTCCAATGTGTCTGCCAGCCAGTCCAACTTCTCGTCCTTCCTTAGACCTCCACAGAAGCTGTCGAATGATTTATCCCCACCCAGCACCATGCTGTCCAGGAGCTTCTTACTCTTGTCCTGGCGTACGGGGTGGCTGACATGGATGAAACAACATTCAATCAAACAATTCTTTCACCACATTATGTTACACATGTGTGCTAGATGTGTATAGGGTGTGTCCCATTATCAAAATCTACCTTTCATATAGGTTTGAATATGACGTTCATCTATAAAAGCTACCCATAAAGTTTGCTGTTTCCCTTTAAGTTATATGATGAAGAATCAGGTGGCCAAGGATCAATAGCAAACTAGTGTCTTACATGTGTGGTCATATATCCCTCTTAACAGTTGTATGTCAGACCTTCCCTATTGTAAAGGTATAAAATCAGACAAAATGTTGTTCATTGTCCGTCCTTTTCATGTTACTGCCTACGTGCTCAGGCCAGAACACGCCATATATGCCGTCCACGGTCTTGGCCCGAACCTAGTCGTAGTGCAGAACATGTTACATGTACTGGCAATTAGCCTACGGGCAAGAACTTGCAATTAACTTTCAATTTCTTATGTTGCAATAAACCATGGAATTGGAACTTTATTCCTCATCCCAAGACGCATCCTGTGTGTACATCAATGTCATCCAGAGTCCCTTTCTGCTTGCAGCCTATTCAATGCTAGATTCAACTAGTTGCTCACATCTTTGATAAAAAATCTTTTGCTCTGGTTTTCATATTTTGCATGTTGCTGAAGTTGACATTTTTTCATTCTTCCAGATGAGTTCATTTGTAGTACATATAATATCAGTCAGGAATTACCTTGCTATAGCCTGCACCATGTTGGCATTGATGACCTTTTCATTTGCCATGCGCGTCGTGACCTTGCCAGGGGCCTTCATGTTGTCCACAATGGTGGTCCGGTAGGTCCGCAGCATCTCCTGATGAACCCGGCTCATTGGTGTCAAATCTGTGACGTAGATTTGTGTACAAATCAAAGTTGTCATTTTTCTTGATTACTGCAAGCACTAGGGATATATGATAGATTGTGTATAGTATGTGAGAGTTAGGTGAGAACGCATACACACGGATGTTAGCTGTCCTCAATGCAAATGTCTTTGGTTATTGGACCCCAGAAGTGCTTGTATGTTCGAAAGTGAACGTGTATAGAAACAGGTTGCATGTGTACAACGCACACTCACTTGCAAGCGCTGTTCCTTTTCCTATGGCCTTTTCTTTTTTCTTCCCGGCACACCATCCTTTGCAACAGCAGCAGAAGAGCAGCTGAAAAACACGAGAAAGAAAGTTCCAACACACTTCGAACATGCTGGTCATTTGCAATGATAACAAAACTGAAAAACCGCTTTTACCTTACAGATATAAAGTATAGATAATGCTCTTACTGCTGCACAACTTGGTCACCTCATCTTTGTTTCATTGATAACACATATATAGCTCCATTTTACGATTCGTAACACGTGACTGTCAGTGAAACGTCTTTAAATCTGCATGTGTCTTTCAGCCTTTAACATTTTACATTTTGAAACCCAGAAATGATGGTGTCAATTTGAAAGCAAAATCTTCGATCGCAATTGTGCTGTAAGTCACAGTAATTTTATCTCAGTTAGCCAGGAATTATGTAACGTTTGTGCACCCCCTAATCTCCAAGCAGATTTACCGGTGGCACCGGTAGATCTGTTTGGATACTAGTATTATGTGCCTGCCTCTTAGCTCAATGACACTACAACTAAGGAACCGTACCAGCAGCAGCAGAGGGAGCAGCAGCAGCAGAAGAGGCAGTAACCAGGCGAGCAGTGGAACTCCACCGCCGCCTGCGACACGGGGAGTGTCGGTGGCTGTACGTCCGTCACCTATTGGTGTTACTACGCCGTTGACAAGTGGGTCGCTGTATGGGCCATATATGCCGTCAACGGTCTTGGCTCGAACCTAGTCGTAGTGCAGAATATGTTGCAGTTTAGTGCATTGAAATAACAAATATTGACGTCTACATTGCAGCACTCACTAAACCATAATGTTTTTTTGTCTCACTGGGGACTTTGAGGCAATTTCCAGTGCATTCTATACTAGTATATGTACCTCGATGTACTATATCATTGCTGTATATCCTGCCACTCAAACCTATATATTCATAACAGTTAACATTGCAAGCCCGTCTCCATGGTTACACAGCATTGTACAAAGTCCGTCATTGATGTCATCAGCGTCAGTGGTATATGGTGAAATGGCATTACTACCTTTTACTAGTAACGTTGTATTGTTGATCATAGTTTGACTTCATTGATGTGGGAAATGCTATAGGCGAAAAGGTAAAGATTTCGTCTTACCCTGTATGTGGATATATCCGGGTTTGAGTTGGGAATGGTTGCCTGGGTTGGAAGTTTCCCCACATCCATGTACTGTTTGCTGTCAGGGCTGTCTGTCGGGTTGTACTGTATCTGGTAGCCGTCAAGGTTCGCTTTCGTCGGCGGCTCTGACCAAGCGATCGTTGCCGAGTTGTCCCCTTTCTCAACAAGTTTAAGGTCCGTCACTTTGCTTGGTGCTGTGGAAGACAACATAAAACATTTTTCTCATCAAGACATTCCTCGTTTCATCTTTGAATTCTCCGATATTACAGGTACGCAAGTTAACAATACATACATGCAATGCACATTAGCTCGGGCATGTAAAACTGTGGAAGGTCTGTTGTCACATGTTGATGTTGAAAAATATATACATACAGTACTCATCATGTAATGTTTGCTGTATATTCATAAGAGGTTAGAAGTCCGACTAATTATTTTAGAAAAAAAGTGGAACATGTGCCGAAGGGGTCAACACTGCAAACAAAATTACAGAGAATTCGACCGGGCTTCCCTCGAATACGAGCTCCCTATCGAAATCATTATAGTCTGCTGTGTATTATTGACACATACCTCCAACTCTGACTTCGGAGAAGGACGGTACCATGCCGTATTGGTTCTGCAAGATACTTTGGTACGAGCCGGCATCGGCAGGCTGGGCGTTTTTAACAGTCAGCGACGACGCCGCGGGAGAGTTGGTGACGATATATTTGTCGTCAGGCACTATGTCCTGTAAAGGATATGATTGGTCGAAATCAAATTCACACAATGTGCCATCTAAATTTCTCTTTCTCTGTTTGGCTCACATGACCATGTCTCAGCAGCCTGAGTGACATCCTGTTTAGTTTAGGTTCACTCCGATAGTCTCTACCTAGTAGGTCGTAGACGTAGCGGACATGATGAAGTTAACCACGGGGATGCCCATGCATATGCTAATGTCACAATGGACCTATATAGTCGAGTTGACGTTTGCGTTTTAACTCAATCAATTCAAAGTAGATTTAGTGTCATATGTAATCTTCAAACGAAACTGATTACATTTATTATTCTACCACAACTAATGCGTACTGTCGTTCGTAATGTATTCAACACACAGTTATGATGAAAAGACATACCACTCCGTTGTAGTACCATGAAGGAGTGACTGTGTTCCTGCCGTCGTCTTTCCAGGTCACTTCCAGGTTGACGTCTTCTCCAGGCGCTTGGTCCAGATTCTGTGTTTCCAACTTCTTGATATATTGTGGAACGTCTGTCGTAAAAGGAAAACTTCAAATAGACAAAGCGCCCTACACATTTGAAAGGGAACCTATCCGTTTGACTAAGATTGCGCTGACATATTTTGCTGTAGACTTTGTCCTTGAAGTCAGAACTAGCTATTGGTCGTTTAGCACGCTCTATTGAATAATATTGGATTGATATGATCATCCTTACACCTATAAGTTGAAACATCTGATCTGAATATGATAAACAAACGTTGATGATAGGCTCAAAATAAATCATTGGTATTCTGCTACGTGGTTCGTTTGCAATGTCTTTTGTACGGATACATATTGTAATACTAGTATTTCGTATCAAAACAATAGCGAGAGACAGATACTATATAAACATAGTTACTATAGAAACAATCATTCATAACTCACTGTGACACCGATGTTTTCATAGGCACTATAAACACAACGAAGCCGAAAGACTGGCCAAAGCTGTCGACCGTCTTCCGAGACGCAAAGAGCCGAAGACATAGACACACGTCTTGACCCTTTAATGGTCACTTCATTGTCCTGTACATACCTTCTATGACGAGCTGTGCTGTCTTGACGTCAGTTCCCAGTGTGTTGGTGGCCGTGACCTCGTAGAATCCCTGGTCGGCGACAGCTACGTTGGTCAGCGTCATGGCCCGCTTCCACTGTTCGTACTTTACACTCGCTGGGAACTCCATGGCGTTGCCGCCTACTGCATCGACGCGGCGCCAGTCAAGAGTCGGAGTAGGACTGGAACAAGTGGTTAGATAGTCAGTACTTAGTTTTGGCAGAGATTGAGTAGTATCTTATATTTGATTTCTTGTTAGCCATTCGTGACAATTACTAGCTAGTTGGGCAGCCTCAGCTACATATCGTGCTACAACCAAATAAGATGTGTACGTCTTTACGCTGAATAAGATTAAATCAAATTAAATTAAATGAAGCAAGTAGGACTGGGGACAAGTTATAAGAGGAGGATTGGTGCCAACGAAATGTAAAATGTTGGATAGAACAAGTATAGGAGTTCTATCAATGTAGACCCTACCGTTGTAGCTTTTCGTCTGGTAGTAATCAACGATCTTCTGCCATAGTATAGTCATGACAAGTTGGTGATTAACATAAACAAGAGGAATCATTTTACTCACTTTCCATATGCGAAGAACTCCATCAGAACATTGTCGCCTCTTTTCTTGTACTGGATGGTCTCGAACAGAACAAGTTGTGGAGGCGACGTGGGAACTGGAGAACCAAGCATTCATCAGTGCAAGTATGGACAGATAAAGAAATCATCTATGTCACCGACTTCATCTGCACCGTAATTCATCCAAGTGAAATATAAATAAGACGTCTTATATGATCAATTCAGATTGCGCATTTTCGGTTTGCCCCCTCCCCGGCTCGAATTAATCTTCTGGTCACTCCGTTATGTTCCATGTGTTACCATGATACCTACCGGGGCTGGCAGCGGTCACTGTAAGCGGTGTTTCTGGGCTGAATTCGCTGAAACCTCCTGTCACTGGCGCCGTTGCATCATCAGTGTTTAGGTTGATCTTCACTCCACATTGATACAGTCCGTTGTCATCGGGGCTGACATTGGCGAAGTAGTAATCACCATTGTTCTGTGACGCGTACTTCCGCACATCGTTCGGAATGAAAGCAGTCTTCCCGGCCTCAATCCAGTGGTATACCAGAGCTTGAAAGCAACGTTGAAATATCCCATTGTATTCCCATAACGAGCGAACAAACAAAGAACAACTTGCAAACAAATACGACCTAACAACACGTGTCATTATTCATTCTCATTCAAGTAGCAGGTAAGTTTCCCAGACAAGCTGCTTGTTCCGTTGACATACAGAACTTCTCGATCATTTATTGACATGATCTGCAGCCTTTCCTTTAATGACTCTGAACGTATGTACGGTGCATCGTTTGTATGATCATCTACAGTCTGTCACTTACCGGGATATGCGCCTGGAGGCGAACACGGCAAAAGTGTACCGTTTCCAGAAGTAGTTGTAGCGCCTGTTCGTTGAGCTGGATCGAAGTCGTTAACATCTGCAAGACAGGGAAAACTACATCAGACTAGAAAAGCCTCAGACAGTCTGCGATGTGCTCGTTGTTCCCGGGTACTTGTTCACGATTTAGCCTGTCAGCTAAAGGAGGGGCTACGTCCCGGTGTTCGCAATATTAGATCACGGTGTCTATTTGTTACCGGCTTCCACGTTGATTATAAGTCCGGGCTAAAATGATTCGGGGTCCCGGCCGGGTCCAAAAATAGCCCGGCAGCCACAGGGTGTGCCACGGGGCCACGTAGGGGTCACACTCAAAAGTGCAAAAGAACAGCCTGTCAACTACCCGGCGGGGCCCCTTTTTTCCAATTAGGACCTAAGCATAAGTAAAACAATAACAATAGACTCACAAGCAAATGTCAAGTTGGCCCCGACGCTGACCACCCTGCCGTACTCGTTGAAGGCCTGACACCAGTACCTTCCTTGGTCCGCAGCCTTGGGCGCAGGGATGGTCAGGGTTCCTCCTGATGTCTGGTAAAGAGGCTGCCGTGTGATCTGCAAATGATATCGACGTATCTTGTCATTCTTAAACTCCTATTCTACTTGACAGACTGTTGAAGTTCAGGCTGGTGATGTCGAAATGCTCATGTTGTGCACTTAGATATGTGTTTACATCTACAAAATACAAATCGCATGCAGGTACAAATGTAACAGTAAAATGTGCAAAATGCAATAAAACACATTTTGAGATAACATGGCGAAGACATAATGTAGAGTAAATGTCGATGATGACAAAAATCTGTGTTCTACTTACCGTGTCGAGGTCAACATATTCCTTATACCACACGTATTCTGGTGCGGGGTCCCCTGTAGCGCTACATTGAAACGACACGCTGGTTGTGGAACTACCTGGGTCAAACAGCACGTCTGTTGGCTCAACTTTGAGCGTCGGCGAGATCACTTGAGCTGGGTCGAATGGCGCTACAAATTGATTGAAATATACACTCTTCTTTATTTTCCTATTGTGGGTATGCATGATACGTTAAATCAGTCATTTCTTGTAGTCACGGCATGTTCTTACTCTAAGTTTGCTTCAGGGCCCATCATATTGCCTGGGGATATTGACAGGATCATCCTGTCAAAAGTGGGAATATCTGTACTATTGACAGGATGATGATAAAAGGATTTCCCACTGTTGATAGGATGATCATGTCAATAGTGCGAACGCTTCTGTCATTGGTAGCGTCATCCTGTCAATAGTGCAAATATAATCACTATTGCCAAGACCATCCTGTCAATAGTACAAATCTAACCCTAACCCTGACCTAAGTATTGACAGAAACAATCATGTCAATAAGGGGGCATTTGCGCTATTGACAGAAATATTCTGTTAATAACAAAATGAATGCAGTATTGTCAGGATGATCCTGTCAATAACAGACCTTTCCCTAGACTGACAGGATTATCCTGTCAATAGTTTCAAATTGCCTGTTATTGACAAGGTAATCCTGTCAATAGCCACGTCTCATCGTTTTTCAAGGTAAAGACCGGACACCCAGTGACAAACAACCCCGGTTTTTGCCTTGCAACATCTGCTTGGAGGTTAAGAGCCGTCATCGTGTCAATGAAAAACAGTAGTGGTCTCGTTATTTACAACTTCACAGCTCTGAAAACTACGCCCAATCCTTGTGCTTTGTTGTCTGGTGCTCGTGGGCTGAGAAACAGGTTTTTGTATAATGGGCATCCTCTCCCAAAATTCTAATTTTCTGCTTCAACGCTCAGACAAGCGTCGTGTCCTTAATAGGGGCCATTTAAAGCGTCTGAGAGGATAGACGTCCGACAAAAGGGGAAGAGGCCCAGGTGTCTGGTAGATTCAAGAAAGGAAATGAAAGCGACGTTTTTAGCTCAATGATTGCAATTAGTACAGGTTTGGAACCTCAGAAATGAACTCAGGGAAGGGCGTAGGTAACACCAACTGTCTAAGGATACGCACACATTTAATAGAATATGTAAAACAACATATTCAGTAATTAATGGGAAAAATTCTTTAGAGGTCAATGAAGGTTAACCTTTAGGCTGCAATCATTTGCATGACTGTAGGAACCACTGACTAAGCTTGTAATGATGGTTTCACAACAGACTGACTCTTGTTTTTCTCGTGTCGTCAATTATGAGTCATCCTGACCTCAAGGCGATAATTAGCGTTACCACTGGCTTTGCCAAAAAACTTTCAACGGACACTCACGTTTACACCAAGTGACAACATTGGTCTTAGGGAACAATCATTTTAAGGTCATATTAGTGGTGGTATTATGTGGTCAGAACACAAAGTTGTCGTTAATAACTCACGTCATCAGTAAGTTTACCGTAAATGTCTAGGAAAATACTTGCTTATTATGTTTGCAGAGCCTGGGAAGCATATGATTCAGCCTGATGCAAAGAAAGGTATATGGCCTTGAGAAGCCGGGATGATAACCTCACCACTGCCAAGGACATTATACATAATGTCCTTGCCACTGCCCAAGGCCTGTTTACCAGGGGTAACCTCCATTAACATCAATCCGCCGGGTTACTTAAATTCGCCACTTTGAAAAACAGTGGGTTCGAGAGATCACTAATGCAGCATAAAACAGACACACACGTGTGTACGGTTTAGATATACAGGACTCCTGGAGAGTATCATACTGTGGGACGTTGGGTTGGAGATCTGTTCGAACTTTTCAGGGTGGCGGAATTGTGTACCCTGTTGGAATTATTCTAGTCGGCGAGTGGAATGAAATGTTCAAAACAATCGCCCACGTTTACCAATGACTCACCAGAGTCAGACAGCGAATCCGTTCTTTGTTTAGTTATTAGTCATTTGTACGATCACAATGAGTAACACATCTAGTCACACGCTATCCTGAATATCAGCTGGGTGTATTGTATACGTAGTATAGTACTTTGTTTATATTATTGAACAAGTCGCTTAAGCTGTTTGCTTGCAGCACTCATCATGTTCACTATGTTAAAATCTCTATCGCAATGATGCCATATTCTATGATTCAAAAAGTGCAGTCTTATGAAATGCATTCACTGACACTACTACAGTGCTACTAGTGCAACCTTTAGATTCTCACAGCACAACCCCATACACTTTGCAGCATATCTGTAACGTTAACGCTATAGCTGCGAGATCTACCAGCATCTACGAGCAACTACTCACAACTAAAACAGCGGTAAAACCAGCCAGCATCTACTACCCACCACGCAACATTTCCCTCTAGTTCTCTATTTTTTTTTCTTTTCAAAAATACACTGAATATATCGAACATATATAATTCTTTCGGACATCACTGTTTACTTGCCACAAATGGCTCACAGGAGTGAAGTTCAAAACTGCACTGTCTGTACCCAACTGAAATTTCACTCGTTTCCGCTCATAACCTACAGTTATGCATAACTTTAGAAAGACACACACAGGGGCTCATTGAAACGAAGGCTTGGTGGCCTTTTGGATGGTATTTTGGTCCATTTAGCAGTCAAACGAAACCAGACGAAGCAAAGAGATTTAGAAAACGATAAACAACATGATTTAATTTTTTTCTCTGTTGTAGAAGGGAGAGTATTGCTCACATTGTAAGATGCCAAACATTTATTGACTTTTTTAGTGTGCAGTTCAAAAGTCTAGATGTTAAGTAATGTGTCAGTTAATCTACAACCTAAGGGTTGAACAGTGAAAAAACATTATTGGTTTATTAGGCTTATTTAGTTTGCTGTTAGTGAGCGAAGCGTCCGGAGATTATGCGTCAGCGTGCACACTGAGTTACGCTTCTGTGTTAAACAGCACCAGCAAAGCTCCAGCAACCACCACAACCACACACTCCGTCATCACAACTCACCAGTTGGAGGAGCGGTTTGTAGACAATTTCATCATAAGGGATGGGGACAAATCATGCGGAACCAGTAGTGTTGGATAGGGATAGGGATAAAAGATCACTTTGTTAAACATCTTTTATATATACCAAAAATGTAACCAATTTAAATCAATAACCACAAAGAGAAAATCATGCAAGTGGAAGGAAATAAACACTAGTTCGACGTACCTCCTGTCGTGCCCAGTCCTATACACGTTATTGCCAGAATCACTGATACCCACATGTTGGTGACCTGTGAGTAGCGAAGTCAAAATGAAATGTTGATGATCCGTGAATAGGCAGCCGGGTAATGCATTCCAAATGTATATAGCAACATTGGTGTTGGTAATAGTTTATCGTTATTGGTAAAATATCACCCAAAACGAAAATTACATAGGCAACCAAGGCAATATCGCCCGATTGCCGATACCTAACTGTACATGAAATACAGTACACAACATATACAAAATTCACAAATGTACAAAGTATACAAGATATCGTCAAAACTCTGTAATGGCTAATCTCCAAAACATAAAAGTGTAACTGTTGATATTCATTTATTTCTTTATTTCTGTTTTCTTTATCCAGGGTTATCGCACTCAGTGCTAAACGCACTGCTTTTCATGCGTGCCCTGCACAGTCACAGAATAACATAAACAGACTGAATAACATAACAAGGAAATAACATAAAATAATGAACAGAAAGTAACCAAAAATATAATTTATACATAACCGAGCGTCGAATCCAAATCATAATCCTTAAATCAAATACTGAAGTTATCCAGCTGGAAGGGGCATCACATTTTTTTGATGTTGAAATAGACGCCGGCAACTACTACTGTTACTAGTGGCAAGATAGACGTTGTAAAGCATCTGAAGTGGAGATTAACCTTTGTTTCACATCAAACAAAATGACACCTGTAAAACTGGATAACGTGCTCACAGTTGACCAACGTTGCGGGACGTAGACATCCAAAATGAAGGCCGGCACGAGAGTCAAAGACACAGTGGGTTTTGGTATGGAAGACACAACATATATTTGACACAAGTAGGCCCCTGTTTGCTGCACTAGTTAATCAGCCAACGGTGACCTCGCAACATCTATGTAATATCATTTTGTTGGCACTGTACATTTGCACATTTCATGACATTCGCACTCACAATCTATGGAGCAAGGTTTAGTGGGGATAAATTTATTGTTATCAAAGCATAGCTTATCAATCAAAATGACATTTATATAATTTATTGTATAGTATAAACGTCATGTGATAGATTTTCGTGTTGTTCATGATACAGACATCTTAAGTACCATATTCTTGTAGCAGAGATTATCCTTAGGATTTATCACCATAGATGTGACGCATATGTCTCGTCAGGAAAGCTCTTTTCACAACTAGAGCGTTAAGTCTGTTTCCTTGTCGCCCAAAAAAATCTACAGTAGTGAAAACAACATTAACAAAGGCCCGATTTGCCCTGCGGAGAATCAGTAGATACAGACGGTACAGAATTTCAAAATGGCCGACATATATGTAATAGTCGTTATTACCCACAGAGCATTGCACGCATTACAACTACCACCCACCCCCTTCAATCATGAACTCAGTCTTGTCATGGGGCGTCTTTTTCTTGTCTTACAAATGAATGACTTGACGCTTTGACGAAAACAAACGTTTGTACGACCACAGATATACCCAGGTTACAAGAAAGAAGCGGTGTTTTTACCCCGACTATTAATTTCTGAAAAACGTCAGGTAGAACGTACGCTGTCTATGATGGCGACATATATCACTATTGCAAGAGCCATGTGTTGTTTTATGTCTGAAGTAAGCTCCTCTTACCGAGTTTAATTTATCGTGTACCAGCTACTTTTGGCAAACGAAGCACCAGTGACCAGTGAAATAAAATTTCAATTGGTCACAATTTATGGTAACTTGTCAGGCGTGAATGGACTTCAAGTCTAACCAATTCTACCAAGGCCAGTGCTTCAGTGTCTGACTATTCTAAATGTCCCAATACGACTGTCTATTCGTCATGCTTTAGAACTCAGAACCCGGCATCTCATCGATGCACTATTGGATGATTTGGATTCTATATCAAATAGTTACCGACGCTGATGATTTAGTAGCAATAATCAAGTAGCTGAACAACATTCAAAATCATTTGCAAATTTTGAAATAGCAACCCCTCCCCTGTAACTATACGGGCATGTAAGTTAGTGTTGTCAACGAAAGACACTTGTCAGTGTTGTCACCGAAACGTTAAAGACCCAATTCTCGAGGGCATCTGGATCTAAACATGTTCTTTTTTAAGGAGTTCAATCATTGAACGTAGACGTTTAAGTTGAACATCTAGGTTCCTCTGTGATCGTTCTGGTACGCACAACCCCATCGACTCGTAATGGAAGAATTGTCCCAAAATCTAGGTCTTGACGAGATTTTTTCACAACCAGGTTAAAAACGGAAATGGAGATGTCCATGTTGTAAGTATTGACAGGACCTAACGGGAGGAATGTTATCTTACCTTTTGAGGATGTGTGTGGTGTTTACCGCCTTTCCTGAAGACGCCAAGACGTTAAGAACCGCCACTACTACACGGACTGTCTTAGACGCCCCTTTTCAACTGCGGGATGATCTTTGAACCGTCCTATTGTCATGATGGCCTTCTAACACCGCGCCCAGAAGCAATTATCCCACACGCAACGCGATGCGCCATGACTTGTCTGACAACTATGCAGAGCGGTCATATCGTTCCGATCAAATCTTATACGTTTTGCATTATCATTTCATAATCATCCATCAACACAGTAGATATGCGCCTTCGTGTTTCTTTAGCAAATATGTGTAAGACATTATGGTTCGCATAGTAGCTTGTGGAATCCTTATGCAAATCTTCCAAGACATCAAAGTGTCATCACAAGTCGTTAGCGCCTGAAGTCATAACGTTCTCTCATTATGAGGCAAAGGTCAAAACCGTTGCACTGTGTCCATATGAAGGCCAAAATCCGTTAACCTTGCAGCAGAAAGGAGTGTCTAGAAAACTGCCATCCTAATTGCTAACAAGCGTGCTTTTCTTCACCCAGCCGATGATCGCTCGAGGGTACAGCGAAGGGAACAATTGACAAGGAATCAACATGTCCGACCCTTCGTCGTTAGCATACCAGGTGTTCAGGGGTCACCGATGTGAGCCGTGATTGATACCTAAAGCCGCCTATGTTTACATGATATAATGTTTTCATACACTTGTAGCGTTCGCTGAGGTGTGAAGGCATATGTGTGAAGAGTATGTCAAGTTCAAATTTATCGTAGTCCAGGATGCCCAGGACTAACATATCTTATTGTTGACAACTTGAGTTACTTATCCGTATTAAGTGTAACAAGTTCGTGCTATGCATCATATCAAATGAAAGCCATTTTTGTTTTAGCTGTTGGAATGAAGTGTACCAGAAAGGAAAAGTACTTTCACAAATTTGGACACCAATTCATCTGGTAACCTAACGTATCATTACGCAGGGCACGTCGGTCTAGTTGAGTTCACACCCACTATCGGCCTAGGCTAGTTTTGGACCCTATCGGTAGGGGTCGCAGTCCTTCGGACGGGACGTTAATCCGTAGGTACGTATCTTATTCAAGGACAGTCACACCTCGAACGTGATATGCAATCCACCAATTATCTACAATCATGTGTGCCAAAAAAACCCACTACTGATTTGTTGCGCCAATGTGCCAACGTCTGAACATTTGCCACCAAGAGCAGTAAAAAAGATTATCTATAAAAGAATGTGGGTAACGTCTGGGAGATGAACGAGGATCAAATCAAATCAATTCCGAACTGACATATTAGCCCCTGATAACCAAACCAAATCAAACTTTATTGACACGGCAAAAATGGTAAACTTGTCTGCATGTCAGTCGATATGATACGTAAATATAATGAAAATACATGTTATCATTCAGTTCTTGGTGATCAATTGTTATATCTTGACTATAATGCTTAGGAATGGGTAGACTAGTACTAGTACATGTATATGTCTAGCGTAGAATTTGTTACTCTGTGAATTCCTTGGAAATAGTCTTATGTAACGTTGCAAGTCTACATGCAAATTGTACACCTTAAGTTTCGCATAGAGCACCTGATGGTAGGCGGGTATATAGACATTTATAGACAATTGATACCGAGTTTGACTACATTCCGATTACAGTAGAATAATCACCTAACTTACTATTGAGTACTAAGGCTGGGTTTACACACGCCTTTTTCAGTCGACTTGGAGTCAGGACTGTGCAAGGAGAACCCTAGGCCACTCAAGTAGTATTTTCTAGGAGAAAAACTCCACTTGAGCAGCTCAGATCTCCACACACACAGCCCCGAGTCCGAAAACTTGTGTAAATCGGGCCTATCAAAGTATCACCCAGAAATGTTTGAATTAGCATTCCTCCGCCCAGACCTATTTGTTCTGGGAAACATTCCCACGCCCTCTAACGTCCTACTGTACTGTTGAGACTTTGATCTCGCAAGAAACGGTCCCTCCGTCAGGTGCACGTCCCTGACAGGTGTAGGCGCCGTCCAGGTCAGAGGTCATGCGGTCGATGTGCAGCTCGTGTAGGAAGCCGTCTGACGTCTCACGGAACCCCGGGCGTCGACTGAGGCTCTCTCCGTTATACATCCAGTGTGCGCCGTCAACTATGGACACAAATATGAAACATTTGTAATGCATTGTGACTGTTGCACGTTGATGACCGTCTATCGCCTTCAGTGCTTCAACTGCTTATTTGTACTTATTTATCTATTTATTGATATGATAATTATATGTGCACTTCGAGGTACTGAGCGATTCGATTTCCTTTACGGCATACAGTTTCTCCTTATCTCTATTCAATACTTGGTGAGCCCAATGCTAACTATGCTTTTCTTTTCACCATCTGCCAACTTGCATCACAATAAAGTGGAATCGTGTACCGCCAGATGAACAAAACAACAACCAAAACACGCATCAGAATACATATTGTTTGATACTAGTGTGATTAATAGACATGAAGGATTCCGTTGAGATTTATACCTACCTTCTCCGCTCACTTCCAAGATGACAGGCATGTTGATTGGCACCACTGCAGACGACACTGCGGACATAAGTCCCCCTGCCTGTCCCACAGACCCCATCTTCGGTGCCTCGTCCATTTTCAAGTTAGGACCTAGAATGATGGAGATGCATATCATTATGCCCGATGCATTTGTAACGTAGGTTACATCAAATAGATTTGATGATCTGCCGATACAAATGCAATGTTTCATTCATGGCAAAGATGGCTGCTCACGAAAGTTCGGCATTTCTACGTCGCTTATTCTGAATGATGCTAACACATATACAAAGACAAAGTACACATAAGCTGACATACACATCTTCGATTTCTTTGCATCTAAAGACGTCAAAAATAGTCTATTTGATAAGAAAATACAAATAATTGATCACGAAAATGCCTCATCCACAAGTTGTGCAACGTTTTATATTGTCGACTGTAACTCAAAATCACAGCAATAGTGAATCTGTAGGTGAGAAATAAACGAGTTCAAACTAAGCTATTCCTTACTCAGCTCTATGCTCGAGTCCATCCTTTCTCCATCGGAACCACTGGTACTGTTGGTCTTCATGGGACTATGCATCTGCACGTCACTCTGCATCTGCATGGTACTATGCATCTGCACGTTGTTATGCATCTGCACGTTGTTATGCATCTGCACGTCACTCTTCACTATGGCAGCTTCCTCATCCATGATCCTCGTGTTCAGGTCAACACCCTCGCCTGGAGTTTAGACAAAAGACGGCAGTTGAAAAACACATACACACAAAAGACACAAAAGTGTCAAACCATTGTCGTTATCACAGGCTACCATCATTTGTTTGTCTTGGTGTGTGTTCAGATTTGTTCTGGCTGTCCCGGGCCCAAGTTGATTCTCGGGCCGAGTTGTAGCCGGAGACTGGCAGGATGCAAAGGTTGACCGGGCCAAATTTCTTCGGCAGGCTGGTAGGAAGTGAACGTTGGCACATGGCCAGAAGTCAGAGGGATGGCATGTGCCTGAGAGTGGTACATGTAATGTGTGAAATTAACATGGTTGTGTCATATATTGTAAAAACAAAAACCCATTCTCCACTCCGGTCAACCCCTTTGGCTTTGGTAGCCAAACTCCCTTGTCAAATTATTCTCTCCATTAGCCAGCGCAGTCAGTCTGGTAGAGACTATATGAGATCTTCGCTTTCTTGTTGAAGTTGTCCTGGCGTGAACACATATCGCACGTCATTGAACACTCATGGCACTTGTTACACATGTAGCAAGATTGATAATGAAATACGTCATTAGCACTTAAAACCTAGGAGTCTTACCCTCCAGGAGGTCAGCAAGGTAGGCTGACTGGTCATCTGCCCTGAGAGCGGTGCAGAAGAGACCGAAGTCCCGGTCACTCCGGGAGGCCAGGAGGTGCAGAATCCGTTTGTTCTTTTCCTCACGTGACTTCGCACCAAGGCAGCAGTTCGCCATGTGTCTGGTGAAAACCTGCAGAAAAGAATTACAGTAAACCTGGGATATTGGAGTTTTCCTTTTACACAGCCAGTAATGTCTCACCTGCTTACGATTCGATGTCTATCAGACACTTTCCTTACAGCTACGTAGTACTTACTTTGTTGTTCGAAAAATGGTCGACGATGTCGTCAGGATTCATCTTGTTAACCAGCAGGTTTCTATGGCTGGCTATCCGCTTCTTCTTGTCCACTGACAATCCTATCAGGAAATGAAATATAAAGAGTTAAAGCTGGGACAATATAAGAAAATCAACTAAGTATTGCTTGAGTGGAAAGAAGATTCTTCTTCTATGTAAGATCTCTTTTCGCTGGAGTAAGTATCATATCAAAGCTTTCACATTTGTATAATAATTGTGTAGCCTAGGCCGATTGGGTACGTTTACAGAAGATCTAAAGTGATGATGAATGATGATGATGATGAATGGTTTATTAAGAAAACTTACACAAACTGACAGTGGCAGTCAAATTCATGACCGAATTGGAGTTAGATTTAAAAAAAGTATCACCATTAACCGACTAGGTAAAATCTGGTGACATATCTAAAATCATCAAACGTTAGATAAAGCAGTACATTTAAAAACCGGAATGTAAGACGACAACAAGGGTCCAACAGTGCGACATTCAGACAGAGCGTATGCGTGCCTCGCGGTAGTACGTGTACATGTGAAATATTTCTGGCTCTTTTTACAACGATAATACACACACACATGTTATTTACATATTCATATAATGTCATCAATGTCCATCACTTTTTACAGTTCATTCAGTAACTTAGTCATCGCTGGGATGGCACTGGTGTAAAGTGTAATGTCCAACGTACCCTCCCCTTCCAGTGTGTCCGCTAGCCAGTGGAGCTGTTCCTGGTCCCTGAGACTCGCGCAGAGGCAGCCGTACGATTCATCCTGGTACGAGGGCAGGGCGTCCAACAACTTCTTAGACTTCTCCTCTGGTGTAGGCTGACTGTTAAAGGAGCAGCAATTGATGATGGCGTTATCACAGAGAATACAAGTTACCTTTATCTTTTTCCGTTAGCTTAAAGCTACGTCTTTGTCGACGAGAAAGATAGAAAGTAGTGTCAGACTGTCAGGTATCTTTCTTTATCCCTCGTTGTTGTTCTCAGCTTTAAGTAAACACTATGATATACTCACAAGCTATACCTTTGTTATGTATTTTGCCTGACCCTTATATCATCTTCCCTCATTACCTCAATGAAAAGCGACCTGCAGGCCGATTTAAGCTTCTCATGAATAAACAAATGTTTAAACAAGCAAACAGAGTGAAATGCGTCGTTGTAGATATTTCAAATCAATATATCAATATGCCGAAGGCGTCATCTTATGGCGAGCCCTATGCATGTCTGCAGCCGCCATGCATCAGACACTGATGCCTGCGAATGATTGATTGTCATCTTATGCATATGGTGGAAAAGTGTGGAATTGGTGATATGGAAATAAGAAAGGGTCACCTTATTATGGTGTTAAGCATGGAAGGAGGGATGACGCCCTCCTGAGCCAGGTACGATGCGACTGTGGTAGGAGACTTCATGTTGTCGATGATGGTATTCCTGTATGTCTTTAACATGGCCTGACGATCATGGCTCATCGCCGAGAATACTACAGAATTTGATAAGAGTACGACAACAACACGTGTTCTCATAAAATGAAATAGATGGATAAAAGCCATCATTACATATCGAATCTATCACAACCGGAAGTAAACTGGAATTACGGTAGACATAAATACAAGCAAGAATAATCCTTTACACTCATCCAGAAATCATAGAACCCACGTACATGTATCATGAGAAAAGTCTGTTTTTCAGGACTCCACTGCTTCCAAAAATTGAAACATAACAAATTTAGATCTAGACAACAATTGTCTAATTTGTAGACTAATCAGACAATTTGTAACTGGATTAACCACATGCCCCACATTGTCAATGGTTTCATTTACTGTGCTTTTGTTAGTTGTAATTAGGACATGTTTTGCGGTAAACTTATCATTATTGTCTGTTCGTCCCTGCCATATTCGTCACATGTACATTTACTTCGATTTCAAACAAGTACATACATCTAGAGCGTGTAGACATCCTAGCATCAGAGGCAGCAAAGCTTATCGCCGTGTTGTCGGTCTTCTTCTTCTTCATTAACTCACGATACTTTCTCTCCAGTCCTATCTTGTCTCGCACAGGCTTGCATCGTTCCACACAGAAACAGCAGCAAACCATCTGGGGAGGGGGAGGGCAACGACATTTTGTATCAGTCATAAAACTGTGAAGTTTTCAAATTCTGCATGTAATCTTCATTTACTTCACCGATCATAGATTATCCTTACTAGATTAATATTTTACTAAAAGTTACTCATTGTATCAACAGCTTCAGAATGACTGTAGTATACCTAACATTAGTTCCTCCAAACGTCAGTGCTGTATTGGTCGACTAACTCACTAACAATACTATAAATCAACATGGCCTACTGCTGTCGATAATTATGTCATAATTATAAATGCTCTCGTAACGGTTGATACATTTTAAGACAGTAGATTAAGACTATGTCCATAGGAGGCTTACCAGGACTATCCACAGCACGAAGAAGAAGAGAAATGGTATGACCCAGGCAAGTACAATGGCGCCAAACTCTCCAGTAGTTCCTGGAGTTCCTGTTGGTGAAATTGAATCCATGGCCACACCCCGGGCGTACTAAACGGACTGTTCACCAACTCGCTGCTCGCAGTTCTGCGGTCTAGTAAAGGAGATCATCTCATATAGGTTATTCTGGTAAAGACAGAGGCGAGGCAGTTACAAAATCCCTTGAGGGTTTCCCTTTCTGCCCCTCCACAGGTGTTAATCATCTCCCATGAGACAATACACGTTTATAGACAATTTGTAAATTTAAGAGTAAGTTACATCTTTGAAAACGGTAAGCCCACAGATTATCATGCCTTTTGAACAGAGAAACTATTGCGGGAGTAGTTAAAACACATTTCTACCTTCTGGATCGCTACAACTGATAGGGCCTGGTCACTCTCGTCGTACGATCGTCGTACGATCACAAACATGAGGGCATGCATGTGTCATACAAGGTTCACTTGTCTTGTTACCGAAAATACTGTCTTCTGGATCGTTGTCGGCAGTAGATTCTGTCACGGCCTACTTGAAATCCTACGATGTACCAAAATTGTACGTGTGTACGACGACCTACGACTTATCAGTGAACGCGACGAGAGAGGCCAAGCACGACAAGGCTTCCTAATCTTTAGCTGCCTTGAAAACGTTTGACATTCATAAAGTTTCAAGTGACGATAGTTGAAGGAAGTACATACCGTATTTCAAGACGCGTGTGACTGCAACTTCTTGGTTGCCCTTTCTTTGACCTTTAAACTCACTCAGCAGAGGTGAATCCACCTGGCATGCCTGAAGTCCCCCAGCCGTTAATAACGAATCTTCGTTACTCACAACAAGAGCCAATCACTGCAGACTTCTGGGAACGAGAATAGCAGCAGGACCTCCCACGTACCCAGGATCAGGCGGAGAAGGGTCTATTCAAGTTGTCGAACCCACCTTCTTTGACGCGGAGATAATCCTACGCTTCTAACAGTTGTCTTTGATAGCGTTCAACCAAAAGGCAGTTAGAACCAAAGAGGTCGGACAGGGTTGGTAGCATTCCACTTATCAGCATATGTCCATCAAAAGCGTGACGTTGTCATGACGACGTGACGTAGGTCACCTTTAAGGGCGCTTTCTAACACCTGTACTGATGCCTCAGGGCCTCCCGCATTGTGCTTTCTGACCTGTCCTAGCATTGAATATATATGTAACACTGTTTATTCACAGTGTATTTCACTCTTTCTCTCTCTGAAGATTTAATAGACCAAGGCATGGAATGGTATTGTTTCCACAAACGCCTAAGAATGTTTTACCTGGTGTGGTCGAATGATAAAGTGTTTTCTTACACTGGCGCAGCCTTTTTCTGCTGAGTTTGAAAGAGTTTGTTTACACCTGTACGTTCTCTGTGACCCGTGTCAGGTACTGGATGCACAAGTATACCCTAATGCATTTTTTAGGCCCCGTGTTGTTTCTGCAAGTCATGCCTTGCGCCAGACAATCGCATTGCTCGAGGGTACAAACCGTGTCTTCACTGGACAGCGGGGTCATGCACTCTGGACGCCTGTATTGCAGGAGGGGACAGATGTGCTCATTTTGGGACAAGCTATGTCCCGTCAATGGTGTTTCTACTGTCTGCTGTGTCTAACTAGTAGGAAACAAGACGATCTTTTATAAAAAAGTTTATTCTCTGGCAAACTTGCAACAACAATTTTAAGCAGCACTATGCAAAGACACTATAGACAGCCTAGTTCTTTAGAAGAAATACATAATGCCCCACCTAGGCTGAAAAACTCAGTCACTTCACGTTAACATTATTCAAAACTATTAAGCTGTTACGTCATCCTATTGTATCAAGTGCTGTGGGAGGAATGATCTTGTAGCATCCCAGAGATCATACGGAATGACATAGAAAATAGTCGACTGCTCCTGTGTGTTTGTTCATCCACTGTAGATCTATTGCCAAAACATGGCGAGAATACCTAACATACATACATGCCAGCAGCTGTACATAACTCATCATGAGATTAATCATCCTATGTCAACTGCAAACAAAATCACTGAATCTAGAAGATAGCTATCTGCAAACAGTTTTAAACTCAAATTTTGCAGACAGTATCCTTCAACCGTAAACAAAATAAAGTTTAATTTTCTTAACTAAGTTCATAACGACATACCGAAAATCATTCTGCTTAGGTTAACAAACATCAACGTACGAATAGCTGCATTGTTTGAAGCTAAGAAAAATATTTAAAAAAATGAATTACTGGCATCTACAGTACACGGACCGGTCTATGTAAGATCAACTTCATTTAGTAAAAATGCAGCTTTTCTGATATTCTACTCAAATCTACTGACCTATTGAAATGGACTCTGCGCAACCCTCTAAAAAGCTGCGCTCCTCTAGTATCTGATGGTCATCAAATGACTTGTATGCGATCTACGCCTGGTATATGGTTGATTTCTTCACAGAAAGACTACCACTAACATTAAAGACGACACACACTGTTGGAATGAGCTGTGTTAGTGGGTAGCCTATTCCATCAGTGTGCTGACTTTGATATCGCACGACACCGTCCCTCCGTCGGGCGTGTTGCCCTTACAGGTGTAGGTCCCGTCCCGATCCGGAGTCATCCTGTCGATGAAAAGCTCGTGGGTGAAACCGTCTGATGTGGCGCGGGTGCTAGAGGATTGTTGGATTTTCTGGCCATTGTACATCCACTCAACGTCGTCAACTGAAAAACAATTGTTACATGTCATTCAAACCTGTTGACTCATTCTGTGTTCAACTTCAACTCCAATTTTTTTATATTTTTAAACATCAATATGTCGTTAGCAAGCGAAAAAATATGATCGCTTTGAGATTTCGGGGGCTAGACATCCTCTTGGGTTTTAAAAATGTATGAGGATCTATTTGTTCTTGTAACGTATGAGCATTATACAATGGTAGATAAAGGTTACGAATCTAGATCTTCGTTGGTAAAAAAAAAATCAACGTTTAACATCTATTATGAGCAGATGATACTCCTCATAATAAATGCAAAGGAATCACCAGAGTCGGTATACATAGCCTGGGTGCCATCCTATTTCTACCGGGGCTCCTACATTCGCTACCCATCATTAGCGAATGTAGGAGCCCCGGTAGAAATAGGATGGCACCCAGGCTAAGTATAAACGCGTAACAAGAACGATTTTGCAACCACTTTACATATACTAGTAGATAGACAGGTGGACATGCTTCCTGTACATGTGTGGAGACCGTGACATTATAACTTGTTGCAGAAGAAGCTGAAAATACATCCATACCTTCTCCTCGTACTTCCAAGATGACCGGGTGGTTGTTTGGCACCGTGGCGGAAGAGGCGGACATGAGCGCCCCCTGCTGACCCACATTGCCCACCACCTTCACCTCGTCCATATGCACACTGGGAACTGAAAAAAAAAACAACACACACGAAGATTGAAACATCCACACAAAATGCTCATAACTTGCATCTTTTTTAAATCTCACTTTTACTATCCAACTTAAGATATTAGGTTATGATAAGTGCCCTGGTTACAGTGGATAACAACTCAGTGCCATCAAAATGGCTATGGGATTACCTTTCCCCTTTTTTTGAGGGCCACTGATCACCTGGGTATACATACGAGATCATTGGGAGACAGGCAGAAAGGGATAGAAGTACATGTGCATTGTGCTCCATTGTGAAGTATGTATCAATAATTTGTAACTTATATGTAAGTGGTAAATAGCTTGTTTTAAGTACTGCTTGTATAATGGGCACGCAATCCGGCCCGTTGGCTGCCATGTACTTGTTTTTAGCAATAAACATCTTATTCATTCATCCACCCATCCTCTCATTCATCAATATGTACGATGTTTTCATCACAGTAAATGCACGCACTTGATAGACTCATCTGCTGCCACGATGGGCTGGCGTTGAGGTTCATGCCGGACCTCTGCAGGCTCTGAACAGACGTTCCCGCCATTCCGAGTCCTGATCCTGCTCCCGCCATCCCGAGTCCCGCTCCCGCCATTCCCAGTCCTGCCCCCGCTCCCGCCATTCCCAGTCCGGCTCCTGCCCTGTTCATTCCCTCCTCCTCCCTCAGCACCTGCTGGTTCAGATCCACTCCTTGCCCTGCAACACGGCAGTCAACATCATTTTCACTTCCGATATGTTATCAAAAGCAACCAGACGCGTTTTTCTGTACACAGGTAGCTTCAGGTGCCCAATACATTACCAGATAAATGAAAAGACTAAGATGTGTGGCGAACCCGCCAAATATATCGAACTGCCTGACTGACATCAGCAGAGTGCCATGTAGTTTGATTACGTTTTGCATGTATCCCGATTCACATCCGTGACGTGCAACTGATCATGACACAAATATACGAATCGAGCATCTAGAAATTCTGCAGCTTGCGTGCTCTGTTGCTAGCCTCTAATAGCATAAAGGACATAATGGATTATAAATGCGATAGTTTCTGCTCTTGGAACATGATACAAGAATAGAGAAACCTTTATTGAACATTTTTGCCCAACCGTGCTCAGTATAGGTTACAGCCAAAAACAAAACATACACATATAAACATAAACAACGTGTAAGATCGGCTTCTTCTCGCCACTGCTTGGTAATGGGGAAAATGTGCGATCGTATGAGTTTAGCTATAGTTATAAACTGTCTCAGATATTCAGACTATCACTACTATTTGAGTACAAGTGCGCACTGTATGCCGTACATGCCCACGCAGTCCAGACAAATGGCACTACCCCCAGCATTGCCATTACTGATCGGACTACCACTGCTATCTACAAAGTGCACACGTGAACGACTATGAAAACATCTCTCTCACTTTTGGTACCCTCACCCTGAAGGAGGTCGCCGAGATAGGCCGTCCGCCCGTCCGTCCTGAGGCCGTCGCAGAAGACGTCGAAGTCCCGATCACTGCGATCGCCAGCCTGCATCAGCTCCATGACCCTCCTGTTCCTCTCCTGGCCGGAGCTCCCACTCATGCAGTACTGCGCCATGTCGCTGGTGAACACCTGGAAATGTGTCGTGTTTTGTGATGTTTTAGACCCGATTTACACAGAAGTGTTCGGAGTCGATTCGGGGCTGTGTGTCAGGAGCTTTGGGCTACTTCAGTGGCCTATGGTTCTCCTTGCACAGTCCTGAGTCGACTCCAAGTGGACGCGTGTGTTATGCTAGGGTCACATTTTCAATCCGGGGCCCGGCCGGGCAGTCTTTAGGAACGGAAATTATGATATAAAAAGACAACCAAAACACAAAACGTACGCAAAATTATCTAAGAGCATAGCTTGTGCAAATTTTTTGACATACACTTTGATTTTTCGTTTCCGCAAACAGCCCGGCCGGGCCCCGGTTAGGAAATGTGACCCTAGCATAAATCGGGCCTTAGTGTGGCAGAAAAGACATGGTTTGACTTTGCTGTATCATGTGGTTGATAACATGTTCAATGATTCCATGCAACGGCACTGACACAATAAACGTGTAAGCAGCATTGGTCCTATAGCTATGATTTAAACTTTGTACATTTATAGCTGTGTTTTTTTTAAAGTTAACCTTTAAACTTGAATACACAACCTTTTTTTTAGGTGGAATGTATCTGCCTATTAGGCTATTGTAGCGGCAAAAAGCAATTTAGGAAATACTGTATGTCACAAGCAAAACGTATGTACTATATGTCGTTCGAACCCCACAAAATTACTTCAGCTATGTTGAGAAGGGAATCTAGGCAACGACATTTTTGCTAAAACAGCGAATCGGATGTATTTCCATCAGTACCTTGTTCTTCACCAGGTGTTGAATAGTTGTCTGCGAATTCATCTTCTCCACCAGGAGCGAACTGTGCTGGCGCAGACGTTGAACCTTCATCAACGACATTCCTGGAACAAGATACACTATCAAATAAGATGTCTGGACATTCGCTCACTGGTACATGTACACCTGAAGTCGTCTTTGACTTGCCTTGTACGTACTGCCGATCAACATATAGGGAACTTTGAGGAACAGGTTGCGGTGAAAGAACAGAACGAATTATATTCTCCACTAATAGTATCCATTCTCGGTATCGCTGCCGATTAACGAGTAAAACTGTCCACACTCACCCGCCTTTCCGGCGGACATCCCAGCGGCAGCGTTCATTGCTGCGGCTCCACCCTTCTTCAAGGCCGCTCCACCCAGGGTCGCTCCCCCCAGGGCCGCTCCCCCCAGGGCCGCTCCGCCAAGGGCCGCTCCGCCCGCCAAGGCCGCTCCACCCGCCGCCAGAGCACCGCCCTTCATTCCCAGGGATCCGGACGGTAGTCCACTCCCCAGCTCATTCTTCATCGCCAAGGATTGGTTCATGAATCCCATAGATCCACCCTTCATCCCAGGGCCCTTCATATCCACATCTGGGAGGCTCTCTTTGCTTGGCCACTTCTTGTCGATGTCACCGGCACCGACGCCACCTCCGCAACAAGGGGCGCACATGCTTTCGCAGGGAGCTCCGCACGACCCGCAATACGTCCCGCACAGGCCGCCACGACAGCAACAACAGCAACAACAACAGCACTGAAACAGCAAAACAACAACAATGTTATAACGTAGATAAACAAAGTTCGCGAGGGGGCACCGCTGAGTGACTTAGTGATACTGTATAGACACACTGTGGTATAGACAATAGATGTTACAGCTCTCTTTCTCTGTGAAGCCGTACTTGTAGAAGTCTCAATAAAGATCATACCATTTTGATCCAGTTTTCCCAAATGTCATGTACCAGAACCTCCTTGGAACATCACGTATTCATAGATTTGGATGTATCGGAAAGGCGTACATGTATATGCGTATATATTCTAATGGTATATATTGACACCCTACCAGCATGAAAAGCAAAGGTATCAGCAGAAGAGGCAGCAGCCAGGCGAGCAAGGGTACACCGGCGCCGCCTGTACGAACACCGCCCCCTCCGCCTCCACCACCGCCTCCGCCTCCGGGTGATATGGTGGGGTTCACACCGCCGATGATAGGAGCGCTGTACGGACCGAACGTTTCGTCTGTTGTGGCTCGGACCTTCGTAAAGACAAATCAAAGAGGCGAATCATGATTTAAGTTAACGTTGCAACAAAAACGTGACTGTCAAGAGGTATTTCGCATATCTCACTTGCTCTTGGAGGACAAACATACACTTGTATTCTCCATGTCAGTCATCATTCAAGTCACTCACTCAATTACCCTCTCGCTCACTCACTCACTCACTCACTCACTCACTCACTCACTCACTCACTCACTCACTCACTCACTCACTCAACTCACTCACTCTCTCACTCTCTCACTCACTCACTCGCTCGCCTGCTCACTCACTCATTCATTCATTCATTCATTCATTCATTCACTCTCATTCACTCAAGCGGTCAATCAATCAATCAATCAATCAATCTATCGATCAATTTTTGGATTAGAATTTTGATTTGTACATCGTATTGCAATGTTGCCAATACATCACAACATTTCAGATAGAACGCGTGACGTTAAGCACCTGATACGTGTAGTCCTCTGCATTTCCCAGATCAGAGATCGTCGTGGGTAAACCGTCTGCGCCCGGCACGTTGACCACCTTCCTGTTCGGTCCGTTGGGTCCCTCGGCTGTGGGAAAGTACGCGACCTGGTACCCGTTCACCGCCCCGAAACTGTCCGGCTTCGAGCCGTCTATCGTCACCCAGTCGTCTCCCTTCTGAGTCACCCTGGCGTCACCCATCTTCTTTGGTGCTGAAAACAGGGCAAAGGAAGTAGCAGTATGTCAGCAAATTGCGGGATGCGTTATACAAAAACGCCCCTGCAGTTCCAGAGCAAGCTGCTAGGGGGCTCAAACCAACGCCACTTCTTCCTTACATGAAAAGCTATCTGCCACCAAAAAAGACCAGAGCACATCCAGGACAAAAGATACAAAGACCGGAAGTACTGCTGCAGTACCAAAAGGCACGCACACACATGGGGGCCAAAAATCGACATTGGCCTTCGTCTTCCAAACATATATCCACATACCGAATATAATAACAATCCATCCAACGGTTTTAAAGTTATGCTGACCACAATTATCCGGAAACACACACGCACTGACAGACCCGAAACAATACCTCCATTTTTCAGGCAGGAAACATTTGTTTTGGAAATATCATGTCAACTTTGCTAATTTTACCTCCGACTCTGGCCTCGGAAAAGCTCGTTGTACCGCCGTACATGTTGGACGCGATGCACTGGAACGAACCGCTGTCCTGTGGTTGTGTGTCTGGAATTCTAAGCGACGATCCTGTCGGCGTATTGGTGATTTGGTACCTACCCCCGTCCTGTACTGGCTGGTGGTAGGAAGACAAAGCAGTTAAACCCTCTCTCTCACTCACTCACTCACTCACTCACTCACTCACTCACTCACTCACTCACTCACTCACTCACTCACTCACTCACTCACTCACTCACTCACTCAGTCATTCACTCACTCACTCACTCACTCACTCACTCACTCACTCACTCACTCACTCACTCACTCTCAGCTCTACCCATCTATCTAAAAGCGGAAATCTTCAGCCTTTTTTCTTGCTTGATCGCTTCAGTGTGGAGCGTTGTAGCCTATTTCAGTCATTAACTTAGTCAAACATTTACTGGTTATTGCTCACCTTAGCACGTCATAAAAAAAGACGGTTAATTTACTTCATCACAATCACTGGGTCACATTGTGGGTCACAACCGGGGCCCAGGAAGTTTTTAACACGGAGTTAAAATCAAAACGGGACCCGGTAACGAACAGGCGCCGTGGGCTAATCGTGAGAACACCGAGAGGTATCCTTCCGGTGTTCGGCAGTCCGCCGGGACAAATTTGTGTCTTCGGGGCCCGCCGGGGCTACACCCTCTATTGGCGCCGGTACAAACGGGACTGTAGCATTACCTGTCCATTGTGAAACCACTGTGCAGTTACAGGCGTCCTGCTTGCCTCCCATCCCATGTTCAGGTTCACGGCTTCTCCGATTCCGTCGTCATGGTTTTGGTTGGCAAGGCTTTGTGTTAGTTTCGGTTTATCTTTGGAGGAAACAAGAAGGAAAAAGTACTGATGGTGATGGTCATAGATGACACTGACGATCATGTGGCTTTTAATCAGGAACAACGCCATATTTTATGGCTACTAGATAGGACTAAGAAATGTGCGTACATTATCAAGCGGAACTATGCGGCTCCAGATGTCTTACTGAGGGATGACTGCGGTAGCCTGGAATCCAAATCTATTTTAGCTCCCGAGTCTCTCTCCGCAAATTGCGCCGTGGGCTAATCGTGAGGCAAATTGCGGAGAGAGACTCGGGTGCTATAATAGGTTTGGATTCCAAGCTATGACTGCGGCGCGATAGACGTCGATTAGCTGAGAAATGGGTTCACTATATTTCATACATTATTGAGCGGAACAGTTACAGTAACTGTTATTCCTTACAAATATGATGTCAAGTGTATCAACGAGCCAAGCTCTACACATCTTATCATTCGATAAATAATCTATAAAGTGTGTGGAGGGTGAAACTCACTTTCCACTTCGAGCTGAGTAATGGCGGTGTCCGATCCCTGCGCGTTGGTGGCCGTCACCTCGTAGAATCCCTCGTCTGCTATGGCCGCATTACCGATGGCGACGTTCCTGTTGTACGCTTCCATTTTGCCTTTTGCTGGCATGGGAAGCTCCGTGCCACCAGGGCTTTTTAACCGACGCCAAGTGTATGTGGGCGTCGGGCTAAAACGAGATCAGACAAAAAAAACAACCGATAATTCTACATGTTGTATCTGCCAAAGTGCCTTGAAACACAGTGCAAGAAACGTTATACTTGGTAGGTAATTGATATTCAAAGAACGCCAGCTTTAAGTGACTGTGGAACAGTCCTTACGGAAACGCTTGCGTCAAACAAACGGTTATTTGGTGAGTCTAATACAAAAAAAGGTTACTACTGAGCATGCCGACATACTAGTAATTTGCATACAACATTTCTAATGCAGGGACTTATCATTCTGTAATCGAGCTATATATTAGTATACCAGAAATATCTTTGAAAGACAAAAGTGTTGACCCAGTCATGGCGCTTGACTAATCTAGACCAGTCTTAGCGTTAGGTAGTATGGTGTGTTGCTACGTACTTCCCATAGGAATTATCGTTAGTTATCTTCGCCGAGGAACTCGGAGTAGATTATGTTTTCGGTTGAGCCGGCTGTTGTGTGGGTCTTTATGTATGTCAAGAGCATAACTCGGGAAACCTTTGATGGATCTTCATGATATTTGGTAGGTGTGTAGTGGTTGTGCAAAGGAAGGTCAAGTTTAAAAATCGTTTACCTGGCGTTTTCCAACAATACTGCTGCGGACTTTTAATTTTTCTGTGTTTGTATGTAGGCAAAAAAAAGTGACGGAAACGTTGATGGATCTCAATGATTTTTGGTAGTTTGGAAGAGATTGTGGGAACGGAAATCAAGTTTAAAAATTATTTATTTGGCGCTTTCCTACAGAACTGCAGCAGGCTTTGTGTGTGTGAGAGTTTGTATGTCGCCATCATAACTCGAGGAGCTATTGGCGGTTGTGCATGATATTTCGTGGATAGGTAGTGATGTCAAAGAGGAAGGTCAACTTCGATAATGGGCCTCCTATCGGGTATTTGAGGTACTGCAGCGGAGCTTCAACGTTTGAGGCCAAATTTTCTGGAGGCGTCGGGGTTCATGATTTTTTGGTAGTATATAGCTTCTGGGACGGCAAGTGAGTGGTGGGAATTAAGGCCCCCTAGCTGCTCGTTTGGAACTGCAGTTGGCGTTTTTGTTGATCCATTTGGAGACGAATAACTCCAGGAGGGATTGACGGATTATCATGATTTATGGCATGTGAATAGTTTCGGTGATGCTTTACATAACTGAATACTTGTCATGCAAATAAGACGATAATTTGTATAATAAATGAGGAAAGTTTATAAATTCGCCGAAAGCTTGTAGTCAAATTTCATGCAAGTGCTTTGGTAACGATTTTGAAGTGGTGTACAGCTCTTGGGGCAGGGAGTAAGTGATGTAAGTTTAGACCCCCTAGTGGCTTGCTTAGAACTGCAGTGGGCTTTTTTTATGTTACCTATTATGATATTATGATATTATGATATTATGGTATTATGATATTATGATGTTATGATGTTATGATATTATGATATTATGATATAATGATATTATGATATTATGATATTATGATATTATGATATTATGATATTATGATATTATGATATTATGATATTATGATATTATGATATTATGATATTATGATATTATGATATTATGATATTATGATATTATGATATTATAATATTATGATATTATGATATTATGATATTATGATATTATGGTATTATGATATGATGATATTATAATATTATGATATTATGGTATTATGATATGATGATATTATGATATTATGATATTATGATATTATGATATTATGATATTATGATATTATGATATTATGATATTATGATATTATGATATTATGATATTATGATATTATGATATTATGATATTATGATATTATGATATTATGATATTATGATATTATGATATTATGATATTATGATATTATGATATTATGAACTGCACCACTGCTAGGTGCGGAAAAGTCACATGTACTATGTCTTTCAAAATGTGTATGATGTGGAATAAAGATTTATTCTATTCATATATATTGACTGTACCATTTCATCATCACTGTCAACTTACAACACTGCAATATCGAACCTTTGTGGCCCATATGATATCAACATACTCATATTTTTTCATGACCAGTTATAACATATACATTTGTATCAGCACACTCTACACATATACTAGTCCTGTACCACCAAATGATTTTTAACCCCATCTAGACTGGACTCATTCGCCCCATCATAACTTCCAAATGGTATGGTGCATGATCAAATTTGCAGGGGGTGATATAAGCATGTAAATATCAATCACTCTCCATAATAAACCTTGATTTTTTTGACGAAGATAATGTGTTCGTGGAACTCTAGTTGATTCTAGTATGATGTAATGCTACTCACGTCCCATAGGCGTTGGCGTTAGGTGACTATAGGTAGTATGGTGTATCTGTGCTTACTTCCCATGTGCGTTAGCGTTAGGTGCCTGTAGTATGGTGTACCTGTACTTACTTCCCATAGGCGCTAGTGTTAGGTGACTGCAGTATGGTGTACCTGTACTTTCTTCCCATAGGCGTTAGCGTTAGGTGACTGTAGTATGGTGTACCTGTACTTTCTTCCCATAGGCGTTAGCGTTAGGTGACTGTAGTATGGTGTACCTGTACTTTCTTCCCATAGGCGTTAGCGTTAGGTGACTGTAGTGTGGTGTACCTGTACTTTCTTCCCATAGGCGTTAGCGTTAGGTGACTGTAGTATGGTGTACCTGTACTTTCTTCCCATAGGCGTTAGCATTAGGTGACTGTAGTGTGGTGTACCTGTACTTTCTTCCCATAGGCGTTAGCGTTAGGTGACTGCAGTATGGTGTACCTGTACTTACTTCCCATAGGCGTTAGCGTTAGATGACTGTAGTATGGTGTACCTGTACTTTCTTCCCATAGGCGTTAGCGTTAGGTGACTGCAGTATGGTGTACCTGTACTTTCTTCCCATAGGCGTTAGCGTTAGGTGACTGTAGTATGGTGTACCTGTACTTACTTCCCATAGGCGTTAGCGTTAGGTGACTGTAGTATGGTGTACCTGTACTTTCTTCCCATAGGCGTTAGCGTTAGGTGACTGTAGTATGGTGTACCTGTACTTACTTCCCATAGGCGTTAGCGTTAGGTGACTGTAGTATGGTGTACCTGTACTTTCTTCCCATAGGCGTTAGCATTTGGTGACTGTAGTATGGTGTATCTGTCCTTACCTTCCATATTCGTTAGCGTTAGGTGACTGCAGTATGGTGTATCGTTACTTACTTCCCATAGGCGTTAGCGTTAGGTGACTGTAGTATGGTGTATCGTTACTTACTTCCCATAGGCGTTAGCGTTAGGTGACTGTAGTATGGTGTATCTGTGCTTACTTCCCATAGGCGTTAGCGTTAGGTGACTGTAGTATGGTGTACCTGTACTTACTTCCCATAGGCGTTAGCGTTAGGTGACTGTAGTATGGTGTACCTGTACTTTCTTCCCATAGGCGTTAGCATTTGGTGACTGTAGTATGGTGTATCTGTCCTTACCTTCCATAGGCGTTAGCGTTAGGTGACTGCAGTATGGTGTATCGTTACTTACTTCCCATAGGCGTTAGCGTTAGGTGACTGTAGTATGGTGTATCGTTACTTACTTCCCATAGGCGTTAGCGTTAGGTGACTGTAGTATGGTGTACCTGTACTTACTTCCCATAGGCGTTAGCGTTAGGTGACTGCAGTATGGTGTATCTGTGCTTACTTCCCATAGGCGTTAGCGTTAGGTGACTGCAGTATGGTGTATCGTTACTTACTTCCCATAGGCGAAGAACTCGATCAAGGCATCACTTCCTTCCTCTGCGTAGATGACATCCTCTTTCAGGGCTATCTGTGGAGCGCTCTGAGGTACAGGACCTACAGAAACGTATTGCATGTGTTAAAGCTTAAGTCACCCGGGCGTCTTGATATGATACATAGGGGTGGTGCCCATCTCCATTAATATTTCGTTAGCCCTTGGGCCACATATTTGCGCAATAGGAAGGCTAGTCCGCGGGTAGTGTTGTGTGTTTAACTGTCAATGTGTGTATGTGTACTCATCCTGACTGACCATGTTGTTCAGGGTTCCTCGCGTATTTTAAAATGTCATTTCAATTAAGCAGGTAAAGTTCACTTCAGGAATGGCAGACTCTCCAAAATACTAATACAGAAAATTCTAGTCAAGGTCCCATCATTACTTGGGTCATTAAGGTACAACGTGTTTGACATCAAATAGTGATTTCTACTGCTTACAAAAAAAAGTCCAACCCAAAAAGCTTAAATTGTATTCTGTAGCAGTTCTTAGAAAAATCACTTGTTCCACTTGTCACCATTAATTGCATTGTTAACTTGCATTGTCTGTATACTTTGTCTATACATTGTTTCATGTTGCAATTAGCCTTCGGGCAAGAATTTGCAAAGAAAATTCAACAACATAGAATCGCGGAGAATTTGTATGGTATTGACCTTGAATCGTTCACAAACTTACTGCGTGCCGCTACATCCAGCTTAGTAGACCCGCTCACGTCACTAAAGGGGGCTTCCTGCCTCGTCTTCAACCTCACCGTACACTGGTATCCTCCGGTGTCTCTGTCACTGATGACGTTAGCGAAGTAGAGGTCTCCCGTTTTCTTGGACACGTAGGCTCGTTCGTTGATGTTCGTGTCGTCATCACTGTTAGGGTCCGGGATGAACTCGTTGGATTCGTGATCAATCCACTCATAGGCGAGTCCTAAAAAGAAATGAATTTGAAACAAACCGCTAACAGATGATGTCACAAACAACAACATGTCATGTCATGTATACTGCATGAAGGCGACGTTTGTTATATGCATGTTAATGATGCCCCCTAACACATGACCCCATGCATCGCATGTGTGTTGAAAAAAACTTTTCTTTCATGCTGGAAAGAATGAATGGTCTGTTTATCAGTTGAGTCTTATCGTCGGTAGGAGTTGCTATGATTGTCGTGCAAGTGTTCGGGACGGAAGGTGTGGGGAAGGGGCGGCACAGTCAAAAAAGTTCGCCAGTAGATGAGTTTGCAAGGGTCTACGTGAACATCACGAACTTGAATATCTCGCGAATATAAATGAACTTACAGTATTCAAAGGAAGCCATCAATACCAAGATACACCACTCTTGATTATTCATCATTGATTGCATTGAAAATGGCGGACATCAATATGGAGCTACATTTATTCGTCCTTATTTTGCGGAAGGGAAACTCTCACCTGGGAGCGCGTCTGGAGGGTCACACACCAGTTTAGCCCCGTTCCCAGCTGACGAGGACACGTCAGGTCTTGCAGCGTCCGAAAACCGGTTTGCGACTGGGGAACGGCACATATCAACATGTCACACTCATGAAACCAGATTTCACAAGATATGCTAGTCTCCCAATCAATCAATCAATCAATCAATCAATCAATCAATCAATCAGCCAACCGACCGACCGACCGACCAACCAACCAACCAGCCAACCAACCAACCAACCAACCAACCAACCAACCAACCAACCAACCAACCAACCAACCAACCAACCCAAAAAACAAACAAACAAACAAAAAAGCAACAAACAAACAAACAAACGAAACAAACAACAAACCGACATGCTTCACACGCAGTCATCTCTAGCTGACAACACTCGAGTCTGTATGGAAACTTTGATGCCACACTGGTTTCACTGGAACGAGCTTCTTAAGTAAATTGGGGTCAAACTTAGCATATGATGCAACCGTTCGCACAGATTATAAGTTTAAACACATGAAACTCACTTGACTACAAGTTTTGTCACATCTTCCGCTTATCGGTTGATGATGACGATGATGGTAATGATATTGATGACAGTGGTCTTGTGTTAGAGAGAAATTTAGAAACTTACAAGCAAATCGCAGCTTGCCGAGAACACTTCTGACCCGACCATACTCGTTGAAAGCCTCGCACTGGTAGGCCCCGGCGTCTGTGTCTTTATTCGGCTGGAGAATCGTCAGAACACTGCCGTCCGCACTGAACCGGTACCGGGAATTCTGTAAAGGTATATCTTATCAATTAGTGATCATCTTAAGTAGAAAATGAAGTCAGGGGTGGGGTAATAACGCTATGACATATGGTGATGAAAGTGACGTATCATTACATCATACATATACAGTGATATAACATTACACCACTAGATTCTAGAGTCAATATTGCTGCATTAACCATCATTCCAAGTCCTCATCATTACTACTAAAGTAGCAGCTATGTAAATTCCTCATCATGGTTAGATTCAGCACTTTTCAAAGTCCTCATCATTGCTAGATTCATCACTATTCAAAGTCCTCATCATTGCTAGATTCATCACTATTCAAAGTCCTCATCATTGCTAGATTCATCACTATTCAAAGTCCTCATCATTGCTAGATTCATCACTATTCAAAATCCTCATCATTGCTAGATTCATCACTATTCAAAGTCATCATCATTGCTAGATTCATCACTATTCAAAATCCTCATCATTGCTAGATTCATCACTATTCAAAGTCATCATCATTGCTAGATTCATCACTATTCAAAGTCATCATCATTGCTAGATTCGTCACTTTTCAAATACAACAAGCGTTGTAAGCAAGCAAGCAGATCCTATGAAAGATGCTATACGAAGGACATTGAAGCAATCGTAATGCAGTTTAGTACGGCTTGCTGCATGAGGGCACCTCGACTTAATTCCGGGAAAACATATTTCAAAAGTCAAGGCTTACTCTAAAGATGTGTGAGAAAAACAGATGCATACTCTGTTAGCTTTCCGAACTAGATTTTTTGAAAATATTAGTATCTGGAAGATGAATGTAGATTTAACGTTATTGAATCCCGGCAATTGAGATTCTGTTTTCCTTGTAACATTCAGATAGTACAAATGAATTTTTTTTGTAAAAAAACATCATTTTGGGCACCTGGTTTATTTGGGACCCATCCTTCATCCAGACGTACTGTGGTGTCGGGTCCCCTAGCGCCGCACACTGGAACGTCAGATTGTTGGAACCTAGTTGTGAATCAAAGATGAGACTGGCGGGATGTTTCACCAGGCGAGGAGCGGCCAGTTGGTCCTCGGGTAGCGCTTTATGTGCAGAGGAAAATACGAAAGTTACCAGATGAGAACTATTACAACAGCTGTGGTTCCAGAGTTGATTAATCCACGTTGTTATATTCTCAGTTTCACTGGATAAACGCATACTGAAAAAGAACTGCTTTCCTACTACAACACCTCAAATTCATTCTGTGTATGACCTACGCACGTGACCTCCATTAACGTCCCGCCGGCTTACATAAATCCGTCACTTTGAAAAACAGTAGGTTTGAGAGAAAACCAGGCTATTATTAGTTAGCTTGTAAAAAATCAAATTACCTTGATACAAAGCTTGATATCTTTAATAGGTATCATTGGCGCCATGGCAACTCCAATATCGCAAAATAACGTTTACAAACACTTGTAGAGCCGTTGAACCTACTGGTTTCGAATCATGTCAAGTTGACCTACAAAAGACGATTCTGAGTTCAAAACATGTTTTGATGGTACACCCTTAACACCTGATTCAGTGACAAATGATGTACTAGCCGTTGCCATAGCGTTCAGACCGTTGCCGGACCGGTTTGGGTGTGTGTGTGACTAAGTTTTAGCGTCTCTTGACTGATGCGATTCCGTTCGTCCGATTTGAGCTTACAGCTGTGGAAAGGTCAAAAGGCATGTTTCCTTCCGTAGGCTCGATTATTGTCGGGTCATCTGAGTCATCAACACTTATAACCGTTTTAACCGTCCCGACGATTCAAAGTCAATGACAATGGGTTGAGTGTTAAACCTAAACATCAATTTACGGGCACACATTGGAAAAAATGATTCATGTTTTCAAATAAAGGTCACGTAACGCGTTACAAAATAGTGTCTGACTGATCACGCTTTAGTAATCAGGATATTATTTTCAGAAAGGTATGCTGAGAAACCTTCCGTTCAAAAATTACAAACTGCAAAATAAATTCTAGTTAAGAGCAGAGACATTTTCGCTTATTTGTTTGCTGTTGATTGCGATATTTCGTGATATCTAGTCTAGTCCCCAAAATCACTGTTACCAAGGAGGTTAAAATAGGTATTTTAACCTCCTCGCTGTTACATAGACATTATGTAAAAACAACAATTAGACATCGCTGTAAAAGTCACGGGAACGAACTAACGAGACTTTGAATTACATTTGATTGAATGAATCAATGAATGAATGGTTTTATTTGATCATTTTGGCCGACAAGAGCAATTTATACATACGAAGATAAACGCACTACATGAACGGGAGAAGAAAAATGGAAGCAGTTGCTGATGTAGTTACTCCAAGATTGATGACTTGATTAGTAGATATAAAAGACTGCCCGGGACAGGTGGTTTGAGACCTGGCCGGGGGCTAACAGTGTCCTCGACCTTACATTGGTTTAGGCCATGATTTGATTATATGGATGACCCCATCCTTTTGGGACCCCAAAACTGATGCGAGCGTGCGAATAGATAAAAAAGTTCAAGTGGCAAAAAAAAGAGTTGTCTTCATTATGAAATCTAAGTGGATAGCAAGGTTGAACAAATGAATAAACACACAGAGTATGGTCTTCCGAAAAATAGATTCTTCCTTTTTTTCTTTCACATCTTCTTTGACTTAGAATTGACTTTAACATACTTCGACATTTCTATCAGTTTCCCGAATTTTGTTTGCAATTTACAGAAAATATTTGATATTTTGCAGCTGCTTTGTACTACTTATATCACGGTATGATCGAAAACCTTTTTTTTAAACAGACGAAAATTGATCCGCGCGCGGATGTCATCCGTATAATCAAATCAACATTGCCTGGTGTTCTTGCACTTCTGGGGTTTCCAGTGACCCTGGTCGAAGGCATCACTTTACACTGTTATTAACTCATCTGTGATGAGATCTTATCTAGAGATTAATATTTCGCGGGCCACAGACCACAAGACACCTGTTTTGTACCTGTAGAGTGACTTAATAACTAGGTCGAGTCTGCAAAAAATGTCCCCAATGTCGCTTAGCAAGGCGACAGTACACTGTTGTCTGGCACATGCATGTGGAATAAGCTAAAGGTTTATTGACTTGACCAAATCACCTTACGAGACATATTCTGTATACATGTATGTTATGTTCCTGTCTGTCGTGTAGTTTTGTCCAGTTATTTGTTGATAAGGACCACACGAAGAGAAGCCGCAATGTACTTGTATATTATTAAGCCAATTCTGACTCAATACAACAGGATATCTCAGTCTCCACTTTATATAAGACTCGGGTGTAAAGACACAATAGGATGAGACGTTGGTGACTTGAGATCATGAGATTTAGAGGCTTTCTGCTAAAGCACAAGGACGCCCTCTTTAGAAAACAGACAAACGTCTTCTTCCGTCATCTAATCCCGATGACAATGGCGATGCAACTTCCATTAGATTAATCAAGGTCGGAAGTTAAGCAGACATTCATGATCATGGCTTTGTTGTGCATGGTCCTCACAAAATGTTCCACCTTTCGTTCTGTCTTTCCTCCTGCTGCAGTGCTAGCGGGAAGGATATCAATTTTGGTCGTTTCGGAAAAGGTATACATTTTTAAAGCAAAGTTACTGAGGTAACCGCGCGAAGAAAAGGTATAAAACAGGCAGTCTGGTATACCCGAACTTCGGAAGGATCTATGTCAGTATACAGTGGGGAGGGGAAAACGGCATTTTTCACAAATGATCGCACGAAGAATGCAGTATACAGTCTGGTGCACTAGATCCGGGGGATTTTAGTTAATACCAGCATACACGAGGATACCCCAGACAAACAAAGATCACAAAGGATCCAATTATAGTAGATCCATGTACCCAGACACGAGAAAACACCCAGGCCACGGCCCTTATGTTGGAGAAAAAGGTTAATGACCGGTAAATTATTTGTCTGCTTGACGGTTGGTCGTTAACTGTACAATTACTTAGTTTGAGACTTCTATCAGTTGGATTTGAAAATTCGTTTAATATTCACAAAGTAATGCACACTCAAGGGTGAAACAGACCGAGAGGTAGATAGATAGATAGATTGATAGATAAACCGTTATTGTAATCCCAACGTACAATAGATATATGCAAATGTCAAGGTAGAATACAATACCGTTTGGTAAAAACAAAGCAGATAAATGAAACAAAAGCTAGAAATTTCAGCTTCGTCGGAACATTCGTACAACTCAGAAATGTCAATATTTTTCACATGACCATGTAGGTCTTGAAAAGAAATTGTTGTAATCGTCGAAAAAGCAATGTTAGTAAAACCACATTGTCCACATGACGTTGATGTAAGGCAAGGGAAATAACAAACAAATCTACTTACTGGTTCCATCCACCACTACTAGGCAGACCGCCAATGGGATGAGACACAGCCAACTCATCGGGACAATCTAGTGTAGAAAAAACAAAGTATAAAAGACGATTCCTACATTAAAAAAAGTAACGAGGTGACTTCAGGTAACGTCCTGTCTCAGTATTGTCACTCCCAGTTTCATGTCATCATAAATATTATCAACCTCCAGTTCCTAGTTGTATTAATATATGTACATGTACCTCTTTGATTCCATTTAAATGATACTGGTGCTGCTTATTATCCTATAGAAGCATGGTAACCTGTCAAAAGGAAGATAGCAAAGGGCCAATATTGGAATACCCCGTGTTGTAAAAGCTAATTACTTCTTGAACATGCCGTCACGTACCCGACCCCCCTCCCATCTGAAAACGTTCACATCACAAGCCTGTTGTCAACGACTTGAAATTGATCTACAAGTCTCAAGAGACCCGTGTCAAAGCAGACCACCAAAGAACAGTCCGACTTATTTATGTATCGAAACGTTCACAAAAGAAGCCATTCTACATCCATTTGTTTACGTTCGATATTTGATAGTGATCTACCTTGACCTTGTATTTCTTTGCAGACACAATGCCACCTTGGTCACGATCACAGGCTTGACCATAATACAGCCATACTTTGATGTCCTGTTTGCTACTGTCATCATGCACTTTCTTTGACTCTCATGATCAGACAAAGACAGGACTACGGTATTCTCCAGGTGGAAGGTTTGACCTGTTCGTCTTATCTTGTTTTACGGTGCACCGAACATGGCTGTAGTGTATGCCACTCTACGACAAGTCTATTTGTCCGACATCGTAGCTTCACCGTTCCCAGAACAAGGAACAATATAAAGCTAGAGATCATGATGATCCTTAAGGACTGTGTCTTACCTCATGCGGGTGTCTCCGACAAGAAGGCTCCAAGTTTCCACCGGTCGGCTCGTTGGTACAGACGCGACTAGTTTCACAGGCTGTAAACCGTCGCAGTGTCTTCACTCTACCAGGTGTGCAATCGCTAGTGGTGACCTTAACTTTAAAAGCGTCCACCACACCCACCGATGACTGGTCTGCACCAACGCATAAAGTCTGAAGAATTTTACGAAATGTTGTTATACCCTACTTGTTCACTGATGCCCACCGCTTTGTTATGAAGGGAGAACAAGCAACGTTGTATATGTTTTCGAATATCCGTTGCATGTAATTACCTAAAGGCCAAAATCTATCGGTGACGATCGCCCATTGGGCCATGTTCTTCATGTTCCCTAGCCTGAGGGTAGCAGACATCTATTGTTCGTCGTCCAAATTTGTCTTCTTCAACCAAGTAGAAAATCATGAATCAACCTTTTTGTAAGCTGACCACTGATGATAGACGTACGGATAAAACTCCGCATTCGATAAGCTTGCTTGGTTTGCGGATCACAAAAATGCACGTATATGTGCGTTTTAGTTAACCACTCTACAGCAAATAATTGATGTTCTGTGTTCTGAAAATATCGTTCTTATAATTTCCATATTCTGCATGGAACTTTTAAGATAATATACAAATATCTTGGTACAGATCTCCTGATATTACGAGTTGAATTGGATGGAGATTATACAAAAGTTTCAGCGAGAGACACGACAGTGTTCATAAACTGATCATAATACAATAATAGCTGATGACCTCACGTTCGGTCTTGGGTCAAGCGCTTCGCACGTCATACAGTATGATCATGAATATTGATGAACGTCGGTTTGCAGAAGTGGGCGGGAGGTAGGGCTGGGTTTGAATTCTAGATTCTCGTTAACGAATCAATGGGAAACGGAAGCAGAGTGAAGATCGTAATTAAAATTTCCCAAACAAAGGGTCGTGTTAATCCGTATTGGGCTTAAACCAGCCGGACGAAATTATTATTTTTTTTCCAGCACGTAGAATATATTCTATGTCCTTGTTTTTTCCCCCTAAAAATCAGTCCATAAACTGCTACATATTAATATGCGGGCAACATCAGGTAGATAATTTACTATTGCAGTAAGTGTCATCACGCAATTACTCATACTCATCCACCTACACGCTATGTCCTTAAAGCGTGGCTTAAATTATTCATTCTCTCATGTCCCACAAGAAGCGAGGGAGACCGGGTTCTAGACTGCCCACCTATCCTGGAATGGTGTCTACCAGACCCAGTGGGCTTTAAATATTCATTTAAGAAACGCCCTGTTTATCTGTTGAAGCTCCTTGGTTGAAGTAAATGGGTAGGTGCATTTAAATGCATTTTGAACACTCAAGGATGGGCAATGGGTGGTCTTTACTTAAACATTGAAATTAGAACTTATCTTTCTTTCCTTTTCTCGAAGGGCACACCCTTAAGATTTTGTTAAGCCCCCTTCAAAGTGTGAATCTTTACTGGTCAGCAGACAACCCCGCCCCCATGTTTGTGTGAGCGGCTGTCGCTATGAGCAAGGACTTCCTATATAATGTCCTTGCTATGAGTCATGTCTATCTGGTTGACTTCTTAATGAGAGGGTAGTTTCCACCGAAGCATTTAACGATTCCCTAAGTACATTCAATGTGTGTGTGTGATGACAGGGATTTAAGCGTTGAAGCCCTGCCGCATAAGATGGGGTTCTCTTAATGTCCAATGGCTAGGAATGTCAAGTTTATACGTTCATATTGGTAGTCACAATATTAAGCGCAAGAATGAATACACGTTTGTAAAAAATGGTTTTGGCCTTGACGCTCCTCAGTTTGAGAAGGGACAAACATATCCTAATTAAGGGTGTGTCGTTTGCAAGGGTTCAAAAGTGCCGCAGTGCATTACGTGCACACAACGGCATCTGTCAAAACATCACGTGACCACAATATTAAAAGTTTCATTGGACGCCATCAGTTGTGTTTTAACCTCCTTGATCAAACAATGCACGGACACGTAACTGTCATTCTGGTGGGGTCAACACTTGACAAACTGGACAGAAAAGACAACAGATCATCAATGACTGTCAAAACACATCTTATTTCCACATATTTAGTACTGACAGTACTGTACTATCATTGGTTTATTCTTGATAATACATGCATATGTGGAAAAAAAAAGAGATTTTGTCAGGAATAAAGATCAATGAAATCTACAAACAAGCCATAATATATATCTATTGAATCTACAATATGTACATGTAATTTCAGTATGCTTGAAATGGAAAAAGCATATATGCCTCCATAGACTATAATTTGTAAGTAACAAGCTTTGTTACTAAAACTGAGAAGTACGAGTTCTGCAATGCAGGGAAAAGAAACTAATTTCTTGTATTTCAATGAAAGATGAAATGTAAGATGTTTTGAGTTCTCATAAATAAATAGTTATCATAATTTTTCTCTTATGATCACATTTCTCGGATCATGGGTAATATAAAGATTGAAAGATGTAGTCCATCATAATCACAACACATTTGGTCACATTAGAGAGTGCATACATATCTGTGCACATATTTCAACATCTTACTGCATTGTTCTGAATGACACATCTTCCTGCCAGTCAAATATTGTAAGTCGTTAGACACCACAAAATATATGTCAATATTCAAGGTCTTTTTTACAGTATAGTTCACCATTAAGTTTACAACCAGGAGCCAGCAAATCTCATTGTATTCAAGTACACTACACGTTGGCACCTCAACTAATTAAGCCCTAGTATCAAATACTGCATTCAATACTGTACAGCCCTAATACAACTCACAGTGGATATCGGACACCTTAGGAAGGAGCCATTGTCATAGCATTAGGCCACACTAACTTGGTTACATGGATGACATATTCACATGCCCAATAATTTTTGCCTGGAATCAAAATAAAAAGAATAGATTTTTTATGGCCCCTTGCAACTACAGGCAAAGATCTGCGACAATGCCAAGGTTGGATCATTCTCCGGTGTGCCAATGATGTTAGGTCAGGCTAGCTTGAGCTAATGTCAAGGTTTGGGTTGGTCATAGTGTGGGTTGGTCAAGGTTTAGGCTGATCATGTGGATTGAAAATTGAGGCATCTTTTCTTGTGCACTCTCATCAGTTTGGGCTGTCCAAATGATGTCATCGATAGAAACAAGTCTGTAAGGCTATAAAAAGCAGTGTGCATCCTTAATCATAATTTGGTCACTACACATTTGGTTCGAGAAAATATAACATCATGGTATGCTTTAAAAAGTACCTGAGTTTCCAATTAGTTGCCACACATTTGAGTCTTTCTCAGTTCAGGAGTTTAGGATAACATCATTTATAAAACTATAGCACAAATCTTTATACAACTATCTTGTTACTACTAATAAACATATATGTACTAGCTAACCCACCATAAATGTACAACATAAATGTAGCATGTCTAAGTGCATCATTTCATTGTCTATTTAGTGCCAAGTAATTATCATAAAAATCACAAAATTCTTGTGTGCAACATCAATGGTGTATACCCTGTACCTCAAATTTCCTTATATTGCAGCTTATAATCTTATATTCTCATATCAATATATCATAAAGATTAAAATGTGTCACATTACCACTGCAGAATGATAGAAGGCACATTTACATGTACACTGTACGAAAAAAATATACACAATGTAAACTACAAACTACAGTGAAGTTTCCACTTCTGCAAAAGATGACTCTGACACCTCTTTGGGGACATCAACTGGAAGTTCCTGGTTGTTGTCATCATCGTGCAACTGTAGACGCTCCTCTGCCCTGCGCTCTGTTTCCATGGCAACCTGCTCGGGCAGACACCGGCACATCCACCGGCAGACGGGCGAGATTGTCCTGGGGTCCAGCCTCTTTCCCCGCGAACATCCCGTCAGGACGCTGACCAGGAGACCGATGATGATGACCACAGCGGCCCCCACCAGACTGTACCACAGGTAGGACAGGCTGTAGATGCTGCTCACAGAGAGGGTTTCTGTGCCTGCCGTCACGTTTCCTGGTGTAGCACTTGTTCCGATCCCCAGGCTGGATACGGTAGACTGCATGGTTTGATTAGCCAGGCTCCAAACAACTGTAGAGTTTGATGCAAAGCCGTAGCAAGATGTGGGCACTTCTGGTGCGGGGGGCGCAGGCGCGGTGTAGCGGATGATGAACGCACCGATGCCGATCCAGAGCGATACAGCGAGGCCGCTGAGAAGGCCGACAAATGCACCAATGGCATTGGCACAGGGGCAGAACATTCCCAGGGAGAAGAGTCCCAGCAGAGGGCCACCCACCAGACCGAACACACTCAGAGCAGCCTGAAGAAGAGAGAAATGTTGTAGTGATGCATTATACAGAAAATGATGCATCAAAATTAGCCTGGATGTCAGACCCAGCAAGAGATGATACGGATCCCATCAGCCAGGGAAGCAACATTCCCCCATCCCAGACTTGGTACCCACCCTCTACTTGAGGTAGGGTGCCAACTCTGAGACATGTGTTGCTTCCCAAACGAGGGGTTGACGTTGCCTCTAAAGCTAAGGGTCTGCATTAGGCTACATCAACATTTGCTGAAAACCTATAGCTAGTACGTAAGAATACCATTTTGTACAGCTGAAGAGATTGGCATTGGCTCGTGTGCTATGGGTCTGGTATCTAGGCTACATCAACATTTGGTAAAAAGTAAGTACATATACTAAGAATACCATTTTGCATACTTGGAAGCTTAGATTGATATCTTGTGAATGAGAGTTTGACAATACTGAAGCAGAGCCATCTAGCAGAAACACAAACAACTGCATGCCACATCTTTTTATGAGACTGACAAACTTTACAACAAACTAGACAAGGCTGGAAAAGTTGAGGTATGAGTAAACATGATGAATCCAACTCTGGTCCTAACCTGCAGGACTCCTCCCATCTGAGAGGCCACCCATGCCATGGCAATACAGATCACTCCATAGGCCATAGCTAGCCCTTTACTGATCCATGTAATCTGGGCACAAGGACAAGTACATGTAATGTCAGGCAATTTTCACCAGAGGTTTACTATAATCACAGTCCATTGTCACACAATTGTATTTGGTCTATCAACTACTACTTTATCAATCCTTTTTGACTGAAGGCACATGATGATATGTAAGAAAAATAATCATTTGCTTTTTACACTTTGTGTGTGTGTTATGGCACTGCTATATTGCACTTGTACATAGAGAGATTTTAAAGGCACCATACCAACTGTACTAAAATATGGCTTGGAAAATAGAGAACGTTATTAAGCAAGTACTAAAAGTTACAATGAAATGACTTTCCTACCTTAGTCTCAGACATATTCTTGGTGAATGGTCTGATGACATCTTCCAGAGTAACAGCAGCCAAGGAGTTGAGAGAAGACGAGATGGTGCTGAGGGCACCACTGGCAAGACAAGAAAAAAAACACATCTTAACCAGCACCATGACTTCTAATGACATTGAACTGTGATTAGTATAACCTTCTCCCTGCTACGTAACTCTGTAACCAACAGTATTCTAAGATAATCTATAAGAACGCAAGATGTCAGTCATTTTTTTACCTCTAACTCTTCCATGATACTTTAGAGGCTTAAATAAAAATCTTATGTTGTGCAAACTTATTGACATGGACATAAATGAAACAAAATAAAAGTCCCATAGCCTTCTGCATCTGTATGAACAGTACATACAGCAAGTCATCTGAATACACTGCTTAGCTTCATCTAATTAATGAAAGGTAATACCTGAAGATGCAGGCCACAAATAAGCCGGGCATGCCAGGCAAGAACCTCATGATCTCCATCACAAACAGCGGCAGCAGCTGGTCATAACTGTTGATCTTACCCATGGCCTGAGAGTGACAAGCAGAAAAATGTATGGTGAGGTTAGTGGTAATCATGTCTTCTAGAGTATATGATCCAAACATGTTATAGGCTAGGTACCTGGCATTAGACTATAATTAGGAAATTTTGAATAACTCTTATGAATAATTTCTTCATCACAATTGTCACCGCAATGTGACTGAAACAACAGAGATTCCTTTCATGCATTACAGGTTATTGATTTAAGTAGATCTGTGACTTAAGGTGAAAAATGGTCAAGAATTTACTATTTATATTAGAGGCTTGTAATATCTGGGTATAAGACATAACAGCCACATGTTACAGTAAAACTCATGTATATAATACGTTGATTAAGGTTAGACATCCCTTGATACAAAAGTTACACAAGTAACTGGATACGTCGTAAATGGTCACACATATCAGACGGTATTTGCTGTCTTTTGTCAGTGACTGAACATAATCTGAAGTCCCCAGGTATGTACATGTAGTTAATGTTCCAACAAGAAGAAGGAAAGCAGATATAAGTCAAACTCAGCAAGGGAAAGTGAGAATCATCTCTCTGCGCTAAGACACTGAAAAGACCAACCTTTGGGTCACAGTCAGCATACCGTGCGTACATGACCAGACCGATCAGACAGCTGAGCACCAGGGTGAACAGCAGGGTCGGTGCTGTCACCAGCAAGGTCACCTTGGCCGCTCGCTCAGACTTTACACTTAGATACCTCTGCACCTGTAATAAAGGTCCAACAAAACTTCATCTTCCTAGTATCACCAGTTCCTCATAGCTATACAAAAATGAAAATCATCTTCTAATGAAAGAAGCAAGAGCTGTCTTTCTTCATGCATATCTAACAATTCCACAACATCTAGCCTTTTCTTTTTCATCAAATGATAATTTGCGCCTTATACGCACTTACGCACTTCTTGAACTTCAAAACTTTATTCACTTAGCAGACAGAATTAGTCTGAATTACTGCGCTAATCTACGGATTGTAGACACTGAAATCTGTCCTAATTATAATCCGCTGTAATATTTTCAAATTACACTGAGTGTCGAGTACTTACTGTAGCCTGATTGGCTGCATACAGGGCCATCATCATCACAGTCCCGCCTACTGAGAGGGTCCAGAAGGTGTGTCGGGTCAGCGGGTTGGGGTCAAGGTCAAAGAACTCCACCTTCTTCCCACTAGTGGCGATATCCCACACCTTGGAGAATACAGACAACTTCCATGTGATCAGAGTCAACAAAGTGATTCTTGTTTCCACAAGTACACACGCCCACATATTGACATAATATTGGGGAAATCCATGTAGCTCAACTGGTAGCAGCCTCACCGTTGAGCTCCTGGTTCCAATCAGGTGCTAACTGGGAGACCCTGGTTCAAACCTGGATTGGGGACATCCTGGTTGGGCCTCATGATCAAGCAGGTAAAAGAGGAAGGGCTAGCAACCCCTCCTTGTAAGAACATACCAGTACCCTGGTACTGAAATAGCAAGGAAACTTGCTGCCCTATGTTAGTATGTACCACTAGGAATTACAAGGGTTTGAAAAACAAACATACATAACATTGATGTACCTAATCACCTACTAACATGGCTAAAAACTTAATTTTCCTTTTAATTCTGCTGAGCGATAATGCAAGAATATTGTAGGCATATTTGCCTTCACTGCAAGATTGGGCTACGATTCAATGTGTCAACAGTGACTGAAACTAAGGCAAATCAACCAGTAACATTCAAAAACTTTCCAGTTAATGTATTCTTCATCAGTGTATAATGTGCTATAATGTTAAACATATCAATAAACTTGTGGCTAGAGACAGAGAGCAGCTTATTTTACCTTGTGAAAGCCGCCAACATCAATACTGCCCTGGATCAGTACAGCTAACTGTCCTGCCAGAATGATGACTGTCTGAAATGTGTCCGTCCAGATAACTGCCTTCATCCCTCCCACGGTGGTGTAAAAAGTACAGATGACACCCAGGGCTAGCACTGTGCCCCACAAGTCAACCTGGGAGATTGCATATAACAAGGAACAAGTTACAGAGAATATTGTTACACTGTAACAAAAGTAATTGCATTGTCTTTCATTGAATGAATGAATGACTGATTGATGGATTGATTGAGTGATTGATTAGGGTACTGAAGTATATTAGTAGCCATAAGCTGAGTTACATATTCCTAAACATTTGTTAACTTTCAGCTTGCAAAGGTCACCATTTGGCAACAAATTTGCTCTGATTCCTAGGTTAGGCAGCAGGGAGAAGGTTAAGTCAAAAGCTGCACAATCCATTTGTTATATTATAGTGTTATACGTAATTTCTCAATTGTACATCAGATACAATCAACATCTTTGGCATTATGTAAACATTTTGTGGTTACAAAAACTCACCCCAGTTACAGCATTGAGAGCCAGTGCAGGTGCGTACAGCACAATGCCCATGTACAACACCATCTGTATGTTGTACATGACTGTGGCAACCAGGCGCACAGGTTTGGAGAAGCGTAGCTCCAGGTACTCGTAGCAGCTGGTCAGCTTGAGCTGGTAGAAGACAGGGAGGTAGAGCAGGGCCACGGGAGGCAGCATCAGGAAGTACGCAAACCCCAACATCCAGTATTCTGAGCCATTCCTGTACACCTGCAAACAAGGGTCAACATGTTACAAGTGCTTATAACAAGAGATGCTGCAAAAACCTTCAAACAATCATTTTCATATTGATATTTCAATTCTGTTTTGGAGGAAAATACTGTTTTATAATAAGAGTATACACTAAGACATTAAAAAAAATATCACCTAGTATCTGATACAGGCATTTAATTGACCTTGATTCAATTGATTTGATTTTGTAATGATAAAAACTAGACTTAAGCTTTATTTCTTCTGTGTCAATGGAGGTATTTGTCATGGTGTGCATCCGCAGTTATGTGAAGATTGGTTGTCAGATAGAAATGGTGTAATGGGATACTTGGAGAATTGGAAGTCTTATTTGGCTCTGGTCCAATGTTGCAGACAGGCAGGAATTCAAAGTGAGTGGAGGATAGATGGATGGTTTCATCCACACAGTTATGTCAGGTCGATAGGGCTACCCATTTAGAGCTTGTCACAGTGATGTGTCAAGGCCAATTGAATTATGTCGGGCCCTTGTTCAATCCTTGCACCCTTGACCTGAACTGACCTCCGCAGGCTGTCCCAGCAGAGCTATGGCTGAACAGAAGCTGGCCATGAGTGACATCGCCACGGGAACAGCTGACATCTTCCTGTCAGCCATCAGGAACTCCTAAAGAGCAATGAAATGAACGAATAAATCAGACTGTACATACATTTAACTCCATACAGTATCTTAAAGAATCATGGCTAGATGACTCCTACATGTTCATCCAACATAGTGGGTAATCATGGTTTCTTCTAAATAAGTGTAAAAAAAGGGCAATGATAACATCTGCAAATTTGTATATGTCCTAATAGAAACTTAAAGTATTGCAGCCAACACTGCATGTTCCCTACTCACCTGAGTGGTACGCTGTTTGCCCCCTGTTAGTGCGTAGTACAAGCCGATGCTAGCTGAGATGAGGAGGGATATAGCGAAGACGGCGTAGTCTGCCACTGAAAACTGCGGCGTGACGGCCATGTTGGAATGTTTTTCAGCTGACGTCTGTAGGAGGCTGTTTGCTGTGGGTAATGATCTACCCACTCAATCAATCTGTAGATGATGACAAAAAATGAAATTGCAGATGAAGTAACACGAGAACATAGAATTGTCAACAGACACTTTTTAAAATATACAAGATTTAAGATTTATTTATTGAACTTCGCAGTGAGATCACTGAATTACATTCAATGTACAAATAACGAGGTAAAAGCTTTCACTACTCACTATATTGCACATTTCGTAGTAATGATTAAAAGTTTCAGGATTATTCCACATTTCCCCTTTTTCCTTCGATTGACTGAATACATGGGAGTGTTGACGGCATTATGAATGGTAGCGGCTAGCTGCTCATGATGAGAATTATTGTCCAAACTTATTCAGCAAGTAACGATTAACTATAAGAAGACACAGGGGAATGTTAGAAAAGCAGCATTAGAAAAGTTCCAAATTTGGAACCAATGCACATAAGTAATAACTATTCTGCCTGAGAAAGAATACTAAATTCAAAACAAATATACATGTCTTAGAAGAGTTTCAAACTCATATCAAAAGAAATGAACTTTGTACATGTCATGTGTATGCTGTTGTGTCAACAAAGGCTGAGGGGCTACTTTGATGGATAAAGTTGAGATCGACCTCCTTTGGGGATACTGCTAATGCCATTAGTGATGGAACCATTAGTGAGAAGAACCTGGGGGCCTCCAGAGGGTATGCATATGGAGAGATTTAAATCTGTTAGCTGTTGTGCATTTCACGAGCTCTGGGCACAAACGTATGATCAACCAGTCAGTGTCAGCGGGGCTTCACATGGAATTACAAAATTGGATACACAACACTTTGAAGCATAAAGAAGGAATATATACTAAACGACCTTGTAGTTTTACTCCAATGTGACATCAAGCACTCACACTCAAAGTACACGAGTAAACCAGACACATGTAAAACACGCAGCATGACAGCCCTCACACCACATGGTGCGATTGTGACTCACTGTTGTTGTTCACGCTTCCGTCGTCTGCTAACATCCGCTAGGTCGAACTTGAACGCAACTCTGGGGAAAGCAGATTCCCCAAGCCAGACGAACAAATTCCTTGACAGAGACTCTTTCAGTAACTACGCAGAACATTCATGTACAACTGGTGAATTCTGATATGACTTTTGGACCCACCGTTTGTTTGCAAACAAGATTTCATGGCACGATTGAACCGATGCGATGTGACCTCACGAGTCAGCTCATGTTGCTTGTACTACACCGCATCCAAACGCAACGCAAAGGGTCATGAACTGAACTCATCAACTACCGGAGAATATAATGTAAATCATCTTTAAAATTGTTTTTGTCGAAGACAAAAATGTAATAAAACAAATTCTATTTTGTGTATTGTAAGTGTGCTCACGCCCTGAGAAATATCACACCAGCTGTATGCTGACCTAGATTTGCAAAGGACAAACGCAACAGGGAGTCAGAAACATTACACTGTTTCAACGATCTTTCAGGAGAAAGGATGAAAACAATTATCTTCCCAAGTAATTTGGAATAAATGGAAAATACCTTACATACCTACATGCACCAGGGTATCCTAAATATTCCACAAAGTATCACTAAAACATACAAACAGGCCCTTCTTATAGTACCCTTCTTGCTCAATGTGATGCAATGTGAAAGATAATTGGTTACATATGCATGTTTTATTCATGTTAATTAAAACTTCAAATAAACAGATGAGCCGGGAATAAACCATGCTGATAAACAATGAATGCTTTTGTATTGATATTTTTGACTGAAGAAATAATTTCTGAGATTGATGAAAAAAAATTCAACTGTAAGAAAAAGGTTGAAGGTCAAAGTTGAGAGTTTAGCTACGTGACGTCACCAATAAGAGTTGTGTACTTCCACCTTGCGAGCCAGTACGTTGCTGGGACTTTACAGAAATATCCAGCCAAAATTTAGCCGTCGGGGGGAAGTTATGGCAAATTTTCGGGCAAAGAACATTTTCTTGGTCACTTCAAGACATACCATTCAGAGAAAGAGGACTTCTTAAGATCGCAGCGATGATTTTTTGATAGGGGAAGTCCCCCCTCGCCCGGAGAGGTGCTGTGCTGCAGTTTTAGTATATTCCAAAGTTTCCGTTCTAATTTCTAGCCGAACATTTTACGTTATTTTTTGTGGCGTGTGTTTCCCACCTTTACCCCTGCGGAATGGGAGACCCTCAGGCTAGGAAGAGTGCGACTCTAAACCGGCTCCGGACGCAGCTACGGAGGAAACGGGAGGCTCTGGCAGATCAGTTCGAGTACAAGATGTTCATAGCCTTCGTTTTCAAAGAACAGGTGGGTACATGGATATCGCTTTAATATGGGGCGTGATAAGGTCATAATCATGATAATAAGAACAACAATTGCCGCAAAGTGGTGAATCTCGTGCACATTGTGTGTGTTGTTTGGAAAGTCATAGATTAATTGCTGTGTGTAAACGGGAAATGAAAATTATTGTTCACCATTGTCCTTGTTTCCACACCCCTCACACCCCGCCCCCCCTCTTCTACCCTCCATCAGAACTTCCCTAAATTATTCTCCCGGTTTACAAGGCAATTGGCACATAGTCATGTAAATGTAATTTGTGTTCTTCTTTGATACTTCAAAGTGATGTGTATTCGTTTTGCTGTGATATTTTGAACGTATTGGATATTGGAGCGTTTTTGTGATCATTCAATCAGTCATATTCTTGATCTCTACCCTTTCTCACAACTTGATAGGATAACAATGGCATTTCATTAACTCGATATTGCAGTTGGATTGAACACTGTAAAAGAATGTACTAGTACAGTAACTAGCCTGGGGTTTTAAAGGTCATCATCATAATGCCAATAACAGTGTTTAGAAAAAAATTGTACAGAGATGTTACATTGAGTGGGATCAGTGTCTTCATGGACTGTCCCGTGAAAAACATCCTCAAGTGGCAATTTCAAGAGTTAACACTAAAAGCACAATATGTAACACAGCTACATAACAAAAAATCTTATTGAAGAACACAATTGTTGTGCTGCAGGTACAAGCATTCAGACATGAAATGTTAGCCGTGGCGACTTACGAAAGGAATTTTTTCTTGATATTACATATACTATCCCTTGATATTACATATACTATCCCTATACAAGAAGGGATAGTATATGTAATATCAAGAAAAAACTCCCTTCGTTAGTCGCCACAGCTAATGAAATGTGTACTTTACAGTAGATTTACACCTTCCTTTTTTTACCCTCAGAAAAAGAAGCCAGCTTTGTTTGAAGCAGCAGAGGTGGTACCGGTCATGACAAACAACTATGAAGAGAGCATCATGAGAGGGGTCAAGGTCTGGCATTATTTGTTTGCAGTTTCACACACGTTACGTTTTCTATTTAATGTGACCAATCAGACTTAGTGATTCTGGCCAAACATGTTTTGATGCCCAACCAAATTTTACACAAAGTTATAATACAAATCGATTTCAAAAGATGTTCAAACCCACTTTGTTTACTGGAAAAATAAACAAAGAAAGACGGTAACATATGAACCAAGCATGATGGGGAATGCTGCATGATCCAAACTCAACTGGTAATAATTGACTTATCAAAAAGCAATAGATGCAGCCTGCATCTATTGCTTTTTGATAAGTCAATTATTACCAGTTGAGTTTGGACACCTAGCTATATGCAGCGGGTGTTGTGTACAGTTGATTATGGACACCTGTATGCAGCAGGTTTTGTGCACAGCTGAGTATGGGCGCCTGTATGCAGGAGGTGTTTTGTACATTTGGTTATGGGTACCTGTATGCAGCAAGTGTTATGTACAGTTGAATATTGGCACCTGTATGTAGCAGGTGTTGACTACAGTTGAGTATGTATGCAGCTAGCCCCTAGCAGGTGCTTGTTTTGAGGACATAGCTATCCAGGGGGTAAAGGTCACAGGATGCAATTGTTCTGTTTCTAAGCTGTGAAAAGTGGTTGTTTGGGTTGTCTTTAAGTGTAATCCGGATGTGGGTTTTGGAATCAAGAAGTCTATTTAAAGTTCTGGCTACACTGTTAAGGTTTCAAAGTTACAGTGTTGCAGGTGGACAGTGCTGTTGGAAAAGTCATAGCAGCATTAATATTATTTATCTCTTAAACATTGAATCCTGTACTTCTTATTGGCAGGAGGAGGCATACTCATTAGAGAGCTCTCTAGAGCTGCTAGAGAAAGATGTGGTACAACTACATGCACCAAGATATCACTCTATGAGAAAGGTATGGAAATCATAATGAATGAATGACTTTATTGTACTTTCATGTCGTGTAGGGCTAAGTACAGGCATACAAATGTAAAAATCATGATAAAGTACATTATACATGATATAGTGACAGAACTCCTAACACTAATCTAAAACATGGGTTCTAAAACTACTCTATTACCGGTATTATAGATACACTAGTGACAGGTGTCTGATTTTAAAACATTGCTTCATATGTAAACTCCATGTTTACATTGTCAAGTAATAATTGAATCCTGATAACTTTTGAAGACTCAGGTACTGTTGTACAATGGTACTCATCTTGTAGCTTGTTAACACCCACGGCTGCTTTGTCCCTGCAGGATGTGATAGGGGCCACAGAAGCCATGGACTTCTTCCTGTGGCCCAGAAACGACATTGAGAAAATCGTGTGCCTGCTGTTCTCCAGATGGAAGGGAGACGAGGAGTCCGCCTACAAACCCATGGATGTATGAGCCGCTCAGTTTGATATACTTTGTGATAAAGCTAGGATGAGGAGTAAACATTAATATCAATCTCTAAGCAGATGTTTCGAGGCAAACTTTTGTTTTGTGTAGCTTCCTATTTCTGTCACAAACAATCACTAGTATCAGGTAGGCAGTTTTTGACAGAAATAGGCAGCTAGGAAAACGTGACAAGTTTTCCCTCCCAACATCTGCTGGAAGATGATTTTAAACTCAAAATTCATTTCTGTTGGTTTAAAGCCTTTGATTAAGCAATCTCACATACATTATGTTAATCCCAAAAGAGATGCTGTGCAACAAATACTGCATTTGCCTTGCAAAGCAAACGTGCCAGGCATAAGTGCTAAGCAGAATATTACAAATCCAGATTCAGTAACTTGTAATAATAAATGCTTAATTTTGTGATTTTTGCCTGGACTCATATGAAGCAAGAACTAAATGATACAGTTTTAAAAGCTTCCGATGTTTCTCTGTGTAGGCTCAGTTTGTGTTCCACCATAGTGACTATGAGAAGCAGTTGATGCGACTCCTAGCGAGAAAGGACAAGGCAGGGCTGATCATCAACAACCCTGCACAGTCCATGTTCCTGTTTGTAGACAGACAACACACAGAGGTGAGGGCTCACTGATAATGGTTACAACTAGGACATGATGTTTTGTTTGTATTGCATTCTCGGTAAACCACCTCATGGCCTAACACACCAGGTTTGTACTGAACAGTACAAGCTGCATATCCGGACAGATTCATTTGATCCACTCACACTGGGATGGACCCTTTTCAACTTCAAGGGGCACAAGATCGGGACCTGTCAGGGATTTGAACTCCAGGTTCTTGGTCAACAACCTTAACCACAAGGCCGCACTGGTTCCCTGTCCTGTGTAGATGAGTTTATTACAGCTATGTCTGTGTCTTAAAATTACATTGGAAAGGGTCTTAAATTTGCATTGAGTTCTGTTGACAGAATGGCATGCACAGTGTGCACTTTTTATCAACAGTTATTAACGTAATGATTCTTCAGTCTTACTCGTCATTCCTTCTGTGTTATACTTGGATAGCATTTGACAGCATTTCTCTTCATGTAGGTTGATTGTTTTGTTTTCTCAATTGTTCCCTAGACACCAAAGAGCAAGCATATAGTGTTCAAGCTTTCCAGCATATGTCTGTATCTGCCTCAGGTAAGGATGTCTGATTCTGATATTTGAAACATATGAACAGTTGTTCAATTTCATAGGTGGTACTGTACTGTAACAGGTGGCATCAACTGTGGCAGCAGAGAAAAGAATACTGCATTGTTGATACCAGTTCATTTTCCCCTGTGATACTGTTAGTTTGGTGTCTTTACAATAAAACAGTGTACACAGTGTCATATTTTGCATCACAAATCAATAAGAGATGTAACAATAGTGCGAGGGGATTGTCTGTATCTCTATCGTTCTAGGGTAGGCAACACGCATTAGGCAACACGCACAACAAGCCAGGTTTGATATAAATTGTGTTTGTAGCTTTATTGTGTCTAACATAAGTGTCGAACCGAGTACAATCCTGGAATATCAAATCCTGTCTTGTCAGAAATAGAAAGAATAAGAGAAGATACCTAATACCAGTGTGGATTGGCGTGAGCTACGTTTACAGATGGGGGTACCTTCATCAGGAATAACTAAGCTATGTCTAGATCTGTACAACAATGACCACAAAATAGGATTATCAATTGTTTTTGTTCAATGACACCTTTTTTTCCCCTCTCAGGACCAACTAACACATTGGGCGCCAGGGACCATTGATGAAGTCCTGCAGCCATACTTACCTTACTGACAGGAGGTCATGGTGCCACGTGAGCCCGGGACGTTGAACTATAAAACTCTGCTACAGTCAGTATGAACCAAATGTTTCGCATGCGGATGCCACCATCTCCTGGAATAGGACAGCCCACTGTAATAAAAGTTTCAAAGTTCTGCACAGACATTCTCCTTCCTACATCGGGAGGGTTTGCTGGTACAGGTGGACATGCGTTGGTGGCCAAATGGGAATTCATCAGTGCACAACAGCAGGAAACTGCTTGACTTTTTTTTTAAAATCAAAGATTTAGACCTCAATTTCTAGAGATATTTTTATGGTGTTGATAGAGGACATGGCAAAGCCCTGTTGCTGGTATTTAGCACAGCCAGCATCAAAGAAAATCATGCTCCTCGCACTTAGGGTAAAAGGATGGGGACAAAAGCCACTGTATGTCCATAATCTAGAAAAATTGGTTCAACTTGATACTGTTGAAAACATATCTGGTTAGCACAGTGCCACATTGTATATATATATTTGACTCCATGAAGCAATACAACAGGAGTCAACACTATTATGTACTATATGCTGCTCTACAGCAAAGTTTCTTGTATTTTGACAAGAAAGAAGAGGGAAGTTTCCAGGTTTCTGGGCCAAGAAAGCAATTCATTTGGGGTTCTTAGGAGGAAGAGTGTCGACCAACATTCCACAAGAGGGGAGAGGATCAGAAGTTCATTGTTACTGGTGTTTGTCATGTCTTAGTTACCATGGTGATGTCTTACGCAACCTTTTGTGTGTGAAATGTCTTGTTACAAGATGTCATTTTGCTGGCACAGCAATATTCAGGTAACAGTGGTGGTCAGGGCGACACAACTTCAGTGTGTGAAACACTGACTGAATATCCCTTTCTGTGAATGAGTAACAATTTTGCCCTTGCCAAAAACATTAGTATTGGGTAATTTATCATGAACAACAAACTTTGTTTCATTGTGACTGCTTCACATTCATGATGAATGCTGAAGCATAGTGAAAATTTGATCCAGAAATGGCATCACAACATCCTCAATTATAAACACCACAGCTACAAATGTCACTGTACTGGTACAACCACTCTCCAAGCAGAGATTGAAGAAGACCTTTTGATTGTCACCGTCTTCTGACAGCTCACTCTTTCGACTGTCAAAAAACGGGTGCTAATCTGAAGAAGGTAACAATCTCCTCCTCCAACCTTTGCTTGGAGAGTATGGTATGAGCGTACAAGCACCTTCATGTCAAAAACCACCCCGGTCAAAACGTTGCCATAATGTCATGTAACACCACTTGTATGAACCTTTCTGTGAACTGTTTGGCCCTATGGGCTAGTTGGAAAGCAAGGTGGCATGGCATGTAGAGTAGACTATGTGGTAGAAGGAACCTGGTTATCCAAAGCGTATCGACATCAGCACTTTGTAATTTGTGTACTTAATTTGAGTCGACAAATCTGAAGTGAAGAATATATGAGGCTGGTACAATGATGGCGCCTTCAGGTATAAAATGTCTGTACATATTGAGAAGAGCTTTTACATGTTAAATGGTGACACCAGAAATTGAAATGGGTGAATATTTTTACCATATGTGGTGTATTTTATATGCTATTTTTTGGTGGATGTTGAAGTAGTGCAGAGATGTATGAAAGAAACCCTTACGACATGTGTATGTCACAGTAGAGATTGGAATCCAGTAGAGTCCGGAACTCTACTAGTAGAGATTGGAATTCCAATCTCTACTAGTAGAGACTGGAATTCCAATCTCTACTAGTAGAGTTCCCGATTCTACTAGTTGAGATTGGAATTCCAATCTCTACTAGTAGAGATTGGAATCGGGATCTGAATATTGGGATTCCAATCTCTACAAGACAATCTCCAATTCTAATAGGAGAAATTTGTATTGCATCAAAATGTTTTTGAAAATAGACTGAATCATTTCACACCTAAAATTTAGCAAACTAGGTAAGCCTACATTCACCATTACTATTTTAGGTGAATCACTTTTATGTTTTAGATATCTAATAAACCTTCTGTCAAGACACATTGCAACCATGGGGATAGCCGTCTGGTCCAACCTTAGTCAATGGCTATTTGTAAATGCCACTGATAATGTGTGTCAATGAGAGACATTTGCATACGGCCATTATGAGTTAGTAACTTAGTGACTCAATATGCTCAACCAGTTTTTCCAGTTCGTTAGTGACTCGGTATATTATAAGAGCTAATTCACCCCTGCCAAGCCAGTTCCAAAGTTGATGTCAAAGTTATCAGATATCTAAAACATGAAGTAACTCACCTAAAATAGTAATGGTGAATGTAGGCTTACATGTAGCTATGCTGAAATGTTAGGTGTCCTGTGTGAAATGATTCAGTCTATTTTCCAAAATATTTTCGATGCAATCCGAATTTCTCCTATTAGAATTGTAGATTGTCCTGGTAGAATTCCAATCTCTACGAGTAGAATATGGAATTCTCCTAGTAGAGATTGGAATCCCAATATTCAGATCCCGATTCCAATCTCTACTAGTAGAGATTGGAATTCCAATCTCAACTAGTAGAATCGGGAACTCTACTAGTAGAGATTGGAATTCCAGTCTCTACTAGTAGAGATTGGAATTCCAATCTCTACTAGTAGAGTTCCGGACTCTACTGGATTCCAATCTCTACTGTGACATGTACATGACAGCCCAGACGAACATAAGTGGTTTATGTTTAGGCTAGTTGAACAGCTGATACTCGTCTAAGTTTATGTTTTCTACTGTAGTTAGAAAAAAACAACATTTTCTGCCATGAAAAAAGGAATTTATACATGTCACATTGGACTACCAGTATATTTTGCTACATAAATTTTGTTGTTGCAGGTAAAATCATTATATGCCTGTTAACTGACCATCAATCTTGTTTCAAAAGTCAATATTTCTCTTTCTTCAACAATGCAAATGAAGTTACCATTGTATGTTTCCTTGGCTTCAATGCAAATTCCTTTGGTGTAATAGTATTGACTGTTTTTATTTTGTGCGGAAAGTTGTACTCTAATTAACATTGTTCTGAATCAATAATGGGAAAGTTTTATTTCAATGCTGACAAAAGATATTCCTAACCACTCTAGGAATAGCCCAAATATATTGTAACTTTCCAAATCTAGAATTTTTAAAAATGAAAACCTGCAATCTGTTGAAATCCCACTTACTGTATAGTACAACAGTAAGTTCTGGCCTTGGTTCTACATATTTGATTGTATGGAGGAAGGAATGAATGAAAAAAAATCGAGATTGTTGTAGATAAAGTTATGAATAAAGTGAATGTTTTCTGTCCTGTATGCTTAAAATAATTAGACTACTTTTTGTACTGTTGGTCATGTCAATCTGCTTGTCTTATCACATGTATGTGTTGGGAGTACAGTCATATTTTGTGTAATTTGTGACAGCTTCAAATGTCATACTGACAGTTTGATGATAAAATATGCTGCTTTTTTCTATGCTGACTTTATTTGGTATGGCCAAGGCTCCTTGGTATGGCATCTTGCTTACATTTTCTTAGACATTCCATTCACTCGTCTTAAATAAGATAGATTTCTGACTATGAAAATACTTATGTTAGAAGGAAGCTGTTGTAAAGATGTAGAGATTTACAATATCTCCGTTATTCCATGGGCAAAATGGTGTTTTGTGTAACATCGAGAAGGCCGGACCAGTGCCAGTGCTCCTACGGATTATGTCCCAAACAGGTCCATCTTAATATCATTTGGTCACGTCTTACAAGAAAGCTACTCACAGAGGCTTGCTAATCTACATTGAAATAAACTTTGGCTTTCCCATATTCAAAAAATCATTGGTCTTGGCCATCTCTGTGATACAGAAAACCCTATTTGGCCCATGTTTGATAGTACTTTAAGAATGGACCAAAATATCTGTTGCACCACTTTCACCATGAATGTGTTTGAATTCAATTCTTGATCACAAAGAACACTTTTACTTGGGGGACACTCATATGTCTTGGGGATCACATAATTTATTTCTACAGTGGAATGTGTGTTGGCACAGCTGGCCAAGACAATAAACATGGGTTGTGATTTATACATGTTTCTCCAGTGTGGTGTTTTGTGCATTTGTGTTGTTAAAATTACATAATAGGAGCCAGGTATTTAATCTCAAAAGCTATATACTTAATCATAGGACCAAGTAAACACTCAATCTTGAGACAAATTAAATAAAGTCAATGAGAAAGCCTGTAAAATTTGGACACATCCTAAAATATCTAAATCCTTCGGGATAACCATTTTGTTATGACAAGGCACTTGTACCTGTACATGTAATTTGTCCCATTACTACTGTTTAACAACAACACCTATATAAATAAATATGCACAACAGTCGCTGAGAGTCAGATGATAGCTGCTAGGAATAATAGTCTAAAAATTTTAAAAACTTTTTATATCAAAGTTACAATTGTAGATTGTTTATGTTAACAATTAAGTAATCCTTTTTCTGTAATCCTGAGTTGTTATGCTTTTGTAAAGGCTCCCCTGGAAATCAGTTACTCAATTAACTGAAGCAAAGGAACCACCCAAAAGATTGACAAATAAATTGTTGCTGCATTGCACGAAATTAAAGGCAAGGTGCCTTCAGGGATGTAGGTTATGTAAACCATTAATTTCATTGTCAGGTTTTGAGAACAACACATCTGAGGGAATAATATTCAAAATCAGCATACAAGCAGTTTGTCATGAATACTGATTATAGATTAAGTATATGTAACAGAAATCTAGTCTCTGTAAGAGAAACTCTGTCCAGGGATCTATGTGCCCAACCAGTGGAAGGGTTGCTAGAGGCATGATTTCAGTGGTCACAAAACTGAGATGGCTTTTATCATTCTCTGTGCGTTTCTTTAATACAACAACTATTCAACCTCTGTGTCAGTTGCCCACATGTTTGGTGTGTAGGCCTTGTGCGACAACGTCTCCCTTTTCATTCTTGACCTGAGCTGTGGTGTAGGCAAGGGTTCGTCCCATCTTTAATATGTCAGCAGCAATGGTGATGGTTTCCCCTGGTTTGGCAGCTTTCAGGTAGCTGGAGTGGAACAGAGCACACAACATTGTGATCAAGCATCAAATGGCTTATTAAAGTAATCTCCAAGCAGATCCACACCGGGCGCGAAAATCGTATATCCCTGCCGGGCTATGGACCCTCTCTGGCTGACTGGACCTTCTCTGGCTAGCATATACGATTTTCGCGCCCGGTGTGGATAAGTTCAATCTCAACTCAAGGTTTGAAAGTTCAAGTAGAAAGCAGATGGTTTGCTGTTTCTACTAGCCTGGTATCCAAACCCATTGTAACTGCCAAGTCTCTTTTGTCTTGAAATTGCGAAAGAGGACGGAAGAGACTCGCCGGCTATATTTCATAGCTTTGGAAAACCAGGTCATGTATTTACCTGACATGGAGGTCCACGCTCACTCCAGGCTTTCCCCCCTCCATGGACAGGAGGGTAGCCGTGGTCAAAACATCCACCAGGGTCGCTGTTAAGCCTCCGTGAAGTGTGAAGCCTCCGTTCAAATGTTCCTCCCCAACTTTCATCTCAAACACACACTTCCCTGGTGCAGCGGAGACCACCTGGACCTAGAACAGGTAATACTAGTAGATGATACTATGATCTCTACTCTACTATATGTATATGTAGTGGTGCGGATCGGTCCAGCCGGACCGGTTCCGGACTTGTAAAACGTTTAGGTTCAAGTCCAAAAAAACCTAAACGTCTGGAAACAAGTCCGGACTTGAAAAAAAATTCTCACTCATACACTCCTTTTTGTTTTAAACCATATCAAACCTTCCTTAAATCGTGAAATTTGCACTAGAAAAATATTAAAACATTGCTGTTTTTGTGTTTATAACTGAACGTTTGTGTTAATTACTGACTGTATATAATTCCGTATATATAGTTTTCAAATTACGTGTAAAATATCTGCCAATATGCAATTTTACATGTAACACGAAAAAATATTCCAAAATTATTGTTCAGGTCCGGACTTTCAAGTCCGGACCTGAACCTAAACCTCTGGACTCGAGTCCGAACCTAAACCTAAACTCGGGTTTAGATCCACACCACTATGTATATGCATTGGCCATTACATACATGTACTTAGTATATGGGTCATATATATGAGTAAAGTTACATATTTTGTGGTCATTATAATACCAGCCATACATTTACATCATTCACTCTGATGGGAGACCAGGTGCATCCCTGTCTTGCAAAGGGTACATCGACTATAAGGGACTGTACGATATTTACCGGGGGGGGAGGGCTGGTGAAAAGAGGGTCCGGTAAAAAAATTTTTCGATGGCCCTCCCCCCGGTTCCAAAAAAAAATCGATGGCCCTCCCCCCGGCTCAATTTTTTTTTCGATGGCCCTCCCCCCGACCCAAAAAAATTTTCGATGGCCCTCCCCCCCAAAATTTTTCGTGCCCTTTCAATCTTTCTCTTTCCTTTTTATACCCTTTAATATAGTACAAATAATTGTACAATAGCCGTAGTGTTGTTTTTTTACGGTACAGAGATCGTATTTTTGTCAAGGCGCGCAGAGGAGCCTCCTGCTGGGCAGCGGCATGTCAACAACATGTCAACAACATGTCACCGATCATCACCGTCTCTACCATTAAAAATATATATGTACCATGGTCAGCCGTCTTTTCATTTTGGTGTCATGTATATATTAAAACGTGTAGCACCTCGCATACACTCGCGCTGCAACGGTAAAAGACTTACCTTTTAAAAATATATCTCTTCTCCGATCTGCCTGAAAATTGTTTTCCCGCCCGCGCGATCTCACGCCATCCAAGCAACTATCCTTTTGCCGTGAGTGAATCATCGCATTTGCAGAGATGGAAGTACTGCTGTTTGCAAAGTTGATATTGACACAATCTTCGTAAATTTCGAATAAGGAGTCACTGAAAAAGTTATTATGTTCGAGTCGAAAAAGTGATACAAATTAGACCGCTGCAACTCGTTCCCGGAATGTTTTGCGATGCCGGGGGCACACGTGACTAGATCCAGAAATATGATTGGCTGTAACGGCTGAAACGAGTGTCACCTTTGACCTTTAGCACATTTCGCGCGTCATTCACTGTTCAGTTCTATCTCTCCGTTTTAAAATATACTGTAGTTTAAATACTAGCTTCTCAGCTGTCGTTCGGCTCGTTGTTCGATATGAGAGACAAGCGTGGAGTCTTGAGAGGTCGGTGCAGTTCGTGCAAGGACTGTGATGACTACGAGGTCACCGAAGGAAAGACGGCGTGCGCCTACTGTGGATGCGCCCCGGCTTGTCACCTCAACATGTCACCGGCCGCTACTACAAGTATTGATGCCGCCCAGGCCAGCAGTAGCGCGAGCTCGAGCGCTTTCCACAAGGTACGTATTTACTGAATACCACAGTTTGTACTGAAAACTTGATATCAGAGTGAGAATGAAACTGTACATATTTTTCAGGAATGCTTTTACGTGAAAAACGTTTATTCTGAGCATGTGTGCGATTTCAACAAGAAGAAAATGACCGAATCGATAAAGGCTTTTATTGCACGTTATTTTAATACCACAATGTCGCAAAAAACATGTTCGAAAATACTGAAAATGTATACATTTTACAAATATTAGTACATATATAAAAGAACAGATGAGAATGAAAGTACAAATGCACAAAGCTATTAAAACTAGCTTCCAACATAGCAGATATGAATAAATTTGCGCATCCACAATAAGGCTTTTAACACGTAGGTGCAGGGTTGCGAATAAAAATAGATGAACACTGGTGCACAAAAGTAGCAAATTTCTTGAGGAGTATTGTTATGTATGCAAGGTAAAATATGCATTATTACTCATAAACCTGTATTTCTTTAGATGTCAGAGGAGAGGAAGGAACGCCTTGGCTGGGTGTCGTATCCGAAGGAAGCAAAGACAAGGTTTACAAACGCCTTGTTGCCGGAGTTTTACTCCACATACTGGGTCACTTGCCAGGATCAGAAAATTTTCAAGAGAGAGTTCCTGGTAGAGAGAAACAGGCAGTTTGGAATTAGGGAGAAGACGGACAAGTGCTTGAAGACGGTGAACTTTGTTCAAAGTATGAACTCTGCAGGAGGTGGGAGATTCCTGTCTGACACTTTCCGGATCAAGTCAGAAAGCGACGGAAATACCATCAAGTTGAACAGGGAGAAGCTGGGCGAGGCCCAGAAGGTGGTGTCTGAGATGACAACCAAGCTGGAAGAGCACAACAACACCCTGTTCAAGTCAGGTACAAGCCTCCTCAGGCAAGGCCGGGGAACAATGTACTCATTTAACACAGAGTACTTGGCAAAGCTAAAAGAGTTGGATGGAACAATAGCCAGCACTGATACAAGGCTACAGGCTGCCCTTGCTAAAGTGGAGCGGATCCATCCCACAAAAAGGAGGGCAACTGCACGAAAATCGAGGATGGAAAAGCAACAGAGGAGGAAGAAAACCAAGCGCCAGGAGCGCAGGAAGGAAAAAGCCATCCAAGAAATCCTGCAGGCAATCGCACCCAATGGCAGCAGTCCAGTCCAAGCAGGGGAAGTCAGCGAAGAAGCTGTGAAGAACCTTTCATACAAGAGGATTCCTTCCCTGCACTATCTTCTAGAGACGGACCTCTTGACAGCAGCCGCAAAGAAGAAAACTAGGAGTAACCTGACCAAAAGCTGCCGTGACAACTTGGAGAGGATGTGGAGAAAGAGTGCCAGGCAGGCTGACATGGAAGGTATGTTATGCCACACTAGATATACTATTTCATACCATACAAATCATCATAGGCAACATATTGTGATCAGTAAATTCAGTATTTACAACTTTCTGCTGCCCTGTCACCATAGAATGTAATCTGGGTTTACAGCTTTCTTCTGCCTCCTCCTTCCAAACCGTGATATAGTCACATCTTCAACTGTTCCTGCCCCCACCATCTCATGTCCCTCATCTACATTGGTATCACTGTCACTGTCATTTGTTCCTAACTCTAACAGAACTTCATCTTCATCTGACATGTCACTATCTGATGAAGATACATCTTCATCCACAGATACATCTTCATCCACACTTCCATCATCTATGTCATCAGTTACCAAAAGCCTGGAACATACAGTTTTACCAATGTGTGCACGGACAAGGTCGACTTTTGTAGCTTTTTTCCCCTGTAGTGGTAGATTGTGTGCTGACAGGTACTTCTCAAGCTCATAAACGCGTAGTGTTCCTAACAAACCTTCTCTGTACAGAGTCTCCCAATCATAGTTGTCATACGCTTTCTCTTGACACTCCTTGCGCCTGTCTTCTGCCAGGGCAGCTCTCTTGGCCTTCAATGTTTGGATAAGCCTTACATGCTGTACATACTCTTTAACGTGTTCCTCTGATACAACATATTTCTGAGAAAACTCATGAATTGACTGGGCATTGTCAATAGTAACTATGTTGTTCTTGATCGCACATTTCAGCTGAGCGCGTGGTTGATAGTCATCAGGAAGACGTGCTTCTGTAGGTGTCTTGTCATAAGGCAGGTAGTGATAGGCAGGTAGTCTGTTGTAGTCTGGATATGGCCGTGGTACAGGTGATGGTGTTGGTCCAGTGTGTTCTTGGTTGGTGCAGTAGTCACAAAGGTCCTGCTCCTCTGACAGATCTGACAAGAAATAAAGGCATACAATAGGATTTAATCAAAATGAAAGTTTCTGAAGACAGTATTCAATTTGTTCTTGTCTTCTTCGTCCACAGGTGGGAGTGGCCAGGAGGAGAGTGGCCAGGAGGAGAGTGGCCAGGAGGAGAGTGGTCAGGAGGAGAGTGGTCAGGAGCAGGGATCTCCACAGAAGATGCGTAGTGGGGAGGGGAGGTCTGGAGGAAACATCCACCCCTCGACAGTGGAGAAGCTGTCATCCTTTGCCTATGTTGGAAACAAATAAAAGCCATAACCTCATTAAGTCAATACTGTTGACGATTATCACATGTTTCCTTTGTCCACACTAAGCCTAATAACAAAGACTGTTACATATGTTGCACTAATGCAGTTTAATATGCCTTTGGATAGGAATGTGCAAGTAAACATTTTCATCATCTCACCATTACAGCTTCCTTTTACATACTCCATGTAGAGTTCCCCAATCTTGAAATGACTGTCTGTGAACTCTTCAATCTTCTTAAAGTAGGCGTGTCCAGGAACCGAAGTCCTCTGAGTCTTAGCAGTTTTGGTGTACTGCAACAAGTAGTCTCGATTGAAGAAGAACTGACAGTCTGTGAGGAAACAAACCTGTGTTATACATTAGGAATGCATACTCTATTACTTGTAATAGTGAGCCTGTTTCTTACCACAATGTTGAATAGATGTGTCTTTTACAACAAGTAGTCTCCATTGAAAAAGATATGACAATCAGTGAGGAAACAAATCAAACAGTATTACCATATGACAACTTGTGTTAGTTATGTTCAAATGTTTCATATTAAAGTAAGCCTTTTGTTAGCCAAAGCACTGAGTTGACATGTCCTTCATTTAATACTAACACTTGAACTGAGAAGGTATGAGTGGGTAGTTTGTCTTTTTATGTGTAACATATTACCTGGCTGCTCTACAACAAATGCTTTGGTGAATCCTGAAGGGGCAGGTGAGTCGTCAATTCTGAGCTTGATCTCTTCAGCAACTGCCCATGCATTCTTCTCAGTCATCTTCTGTCGATGGACTTCCAGGTCTGATGTAGACATCGTAGACAAGTCCTCTTCAGTTAGGCCGTGGATGGGGGAGAAGTACTGCCATCTGATAGTACCACCATCACAGATGGCATCACCTACCCCCCAAAAAAACACTCTAAATTGAGGCTACTTAATATAACATTAATGTATGACAAAGTTGAACACCTGTAGATAGATCTGCAAATGTTCATTGCAGACAACATTGAAGGTTTAAGCTATTCAAGGTGACTGGTCTTGTATTTATAATTAGGTGTTAAAAGAACAGAATTATTTTTGGGGGCTTCAATATTTCATAATACTGTGTAAAAATGTCATGTTGCATAAGGAATATCTTTAAACAATTAAGGTACATACCCATGGAAGCATTCAGCCTTTCCGCCTCATTTTGCCCAGAATCTTCCCTTGCTCGATGAATGCGGCAGAGCAGGTCTGTAGAGTGAACTCTTGCCCTCTCTGCCGCTCGAAAACGTACCTAAAATGATTCAAAATGAAAATTCCCTTAGTTTCATCCTGTGTCATCTATTGTTATGGAATTTGATGTTTCTTGCACCTTATACAATAGAATGATGTACATGTAACAGTGTATACAGAAAACAACCCTTTGTCAATGAATATTACATCTCTCATTGAACAAACTTCTTGTGCAAGCTTTTTCTGGTTTGTGAAATTGTGACAAAATACTCTACTTCAATTCAAGAGTGGTACTAACTTTATACGTTGCTGAGTTAATACTGTGAACTCATACAGTAGCACAAGTTACCTAATAAGTTTTAACACTAAGACATACATCAAATTAGACAGATAAAAAGACACTTACTTCAAAGTTTGACACTCCCACACCAGGTCCTGCATCTGTCAATTCAAGCAGCTGCGGGCAAGGCTGCGGCAAACGCAGACGGGACAGAAACTGCACGAAGCCGGTGCAAGTTTCAATGAAAGAAGTGTAACACTGCCAGAGTGGATTTCCCACGGAAACTGACAATGCAGCTGTCACTTCTTCAATCCTGTCCAGGATGGTTTGAACCCTGTCCAGGACCTCACTTCCAACTGCGATCTCCCTGCCAGGCAAAGTTGTCTTCTCTTCATCCCACTCTTTAATGGCGCGTTGACATTGGTGTTGCAAAGACTGTATACGAAGGCATTCGTACTTCTGAAAGGCACAGTCACGGTTCTGTGTTACCTTCATGACATCGGCCTTCATGGTACAGTCCATAAAGTACACTGTGCTGTCCTGCACCCAACTGCATAACTTCCGCACCGGCTTACTGTACCGGGCAATGTCTGGTGCTGGCTCCACTTCGAAGTCATCAGGGCACTCTCTTCTCAGTCGCATGTGGTTTGAAGCCCAAGTCGTCCCATTTGTACCGACGTAGGCTTTAGGGTGCACCATCGCTACAGATGAGTCAAGAGAGGAAATGAGGCTCCTTTTCCCACCTGCATTGACTGGCTTCTTTCTAATGATACGAAAAGCTGATGGTGTGATATACATTGACGGCTCTGGAAAATCATGGAGCGGCAGCTTCCTTGTGAGGTCTTCATCGGTAGGCTGTAGCACTGTCTGACGCTTGGAGCCGGTGAATCCCTCTGTACAAGTATATAAAACCAGTGCATGCACATTAATCAATCTGACTTTATTGAAAGCAAGCCAGAAAAAAAATTAAACATCATCATTCCTAATCAATATCGAAAGAGTATACATTAACATAGGGTTTCATTACAGTAATACCCGGGAAAGAAAAGGAAGCCAAAATTGTAATAAAACTTCAAGGCAATTCTTGATATAGCTTGCCAGCAGTTTGTGTATAGTAGTCTATGTCACTCACCCGATGTCCCAGGGCGAAGATAAGCTTTGTCATCCATACTGATGAGAAGGCTATGGTTCCTCGACACCTCAGCCTCATTTCCAAAGAGATGCTCTTTGGCAAGCGCCACGTGTTTGCGCTGATGATGGGTGCACTCGTTGTCTCTGTCTTCTGTCTTGGGTGGCTTTTTTGAACACCACAAACCTTTCCCTTTCTGGAAATCCAAGGTTTAGTAATAGCTTAAAACCCAGAGTTAACAATATTTGCAGAAAACCAATTGCAACTCTATTGGACAATAGTACAATATATTATTGCTATAACCCCCGGGTGACGGGGAACAAAAGGCGTCAAAATTGGAAAGAAAGAAAGAATAATTGGTCATGTTTCTATTCATTTATAGAAGCTTTGAAATAATGAGCTACGTCATGGTATGTACTAGTACTTACATGTCGCTTCGCCTGAATTGACCTGATGTTTGTTGGTCTGGATCTGGAGGAAACCGTTGATAGGGACCGAATCAGTGAGGCTCCACGCTGAAGTCTCCTGTGGTTCGCCAATCGCAGCAGGTCGCGGCTCTTTACCCTGTGGTGGGTGTAGAGGACACTCTCGTGCCTACGGCCATGAATTGTTGTCTTGTCCTCTGAAATACACAGTTTAATGTATCAATGCATTGTGAACACATATCCCTGCATCAGTTTTTTTAAAAGCTTAAAGTGCATCTGGACTTCATCATCACAGATCACATGCCACTGCTGGGGCTTGGACCACAATCCTTTGTATCCATGTAATCTGACCCAGATGCACAAACCACCACACTACGTGTCCTAATGCTCAGTTTGGATCCAAAAGACACTCAGGTAAAAGGTTGTTTGAAATGGATAAATGTAGTACAGGAAACTTAATATATATTATATATATAGTATATATTATAATATTATAGGAACAATCTACATTGAATCAGGTCAAGTTTACTTCAATTCAGCTCACATAAAAAACTTTGAAAAAGGAGATAGTACTCCATCAATGTACCTATACATTTAGCCAGCCACTCCTCGTCTTCCCCATCCAGTTTGGTTTGTGGCCCGGCACCAAGGCTACGTTGCTTTATTCTTTGCTCTTTTGCGAGCTCGCTTGCTTTCCGGAGAACCGCTTGTCGGAAACATTGACGGAAGTATGGGGTCTTCGCTCCCTAGAAAATGTTGTGTGCAACAGATCAACATTTTACTCACTGTAAACTTTCTACATCTACAATCTACATAAAACAACACATCAATCAGTGCAAACATACCTTTATCACAGAATACTACTAACTGCAATTTCAATTCATATGATAATGTCCAATCAATACACAAGTACAAAATTATGTGTATAAAATTTGTGTATCATCACCAGTAATTATTTAGTTGGACAGGACCTAAAAAGGTTTTACTTGCTTTTTATATAACAACAAAAAAGTTCATCTGAGCATACTGCTAGTTTCGACCAAAATTTAACAGTGTAAAATATTTACCTGCAGATTCTTGACATTTTCCATGGACTCTTCTAGAATGACCTTCTGTTCTTGAAGATCCCCAACCCTCTCAGCAGTCCACCTTCCTGTGGCCTGCACTATCAGTTGTTCTGTCATCTTGATTCTTTGCTCAAAGCTCGCGATTCTCTCCCTGAGTCTCAGGTGCGTGATGTCCTCAGCTGCTACCTTGGTATCATCCCAAGCCACCAGTCTTTCTTTGAGGGACTGTAACAGCTTGGTGGCTCTATCGGGCTTTATCCCCAGCTGGTAGATTTCGGTCCTTGTTTTGTCTGCACACAACAGCATCTTCGCCACCCCACGATCATACTCGTCATTCATGGAGTCAATGAGACGATGGACGAGATCTGCAGACAAAGGCTTTTCCGCTGGAGTCTGGAAAAGTTCTCGATCGTCGTCCTGTTCACAAATATGAGCCAGAAAGCTGGCCATGTCCACCGAACCATTCAAAAGCAGCAGCCGCTCTCCCGTTGGTCGAGTGTACAGAAGTACAGGAAGGCCCGTATCTCCGTCCAGAATGAAATCCCGGAAAACTATAGTGCTCGGCGAAGTGGCAAAAAAAGACGAAAAAAGTTCGTAAGCAAAGTCAAAGTCCAACCAGCCACTTGGACAATCTCTCTCCGCAGTTTCTGGAAGTTGGAGCTCTTCCAGTACTCTCAACAGAGCCGAAAACTTTGTTCTCGCTGGCCCGTCGCGCTTTGTGTGATCTCTCAATCCGGAGAGCTTCTCCACCGTCTCACTAGCATCGAGAGGCTGCAGCGACATTCGCAGCCTTGGGTGTATGTTACTGGCTACCCGCAGCCTGCTTCGCTTTTGAGTAAAAGTTAGCCTACTATCCTCGTTTTTCGACATTTTCGCTCCGAGCCACGCCATTTTGGAGCTGATTTTGCAAGGGGTTATGGGATTTCGACGAGTCCATTAGAAAATAGGGATGCAGTAGCGTTCTTATTTGCAGATTGTTCCGTAACGCTATGTTCGCCGAGAAATATAACGAATTTTACAACATTTCCAGAAGGTTAGACTATATCGTAGATATTCAGAAAAATTTTTCGATGGCCCTCCCCCCAAGCCAATTTTTTTTTCGATGGCCCTCCCCCTGGCTCAAAAAAAAATTCAATGGCCCTCCCCCCGGGCCAAAATTTTTTTCGATGGCCCTCCCCCCCATTCCACCAGCCCTCCCCCCCCGGTAAATATCGTACAGTCCCTAAATGAAGATGATAATACCCTTGTGTATTAAGTATATAATATGAATAACGTTACATCAATTATAATTCGTGTAAAACTGGGGCTTGAAACCAGCAGTGAATTGGTCCCATGTGGACATGGGAGATGAACCACTTAGATTCAGGACCCATTTGAACCTGACTGAGACCTTATACCCCTCCCTTAAACTTTTTGGAACAGCCCAGTAAATTGGCTGAGGAGCAAAATTCTTGCGTGCACGGACGATGGCATCAGAAGACGGGCAAGCGTTGTGGAGCGCGACACACAACAGTTCACAAAGAACGCAGTTCACCGATATAACAATCAACGACTTGAGAGGACAAGCACCTAGACATGCAAGGCGAAAGGAGCCTATTGAGGCACAAGTGGTCTCGTCTCTGGAGGTCAGTACTGTACCGACGTGCCCTCTAAGCTCTGGACCAATTTTCATTTGTCAGTCATGCATCGAAACTAACGTAACCACAAGAACCTAACATATCCTAGAATATGCCACATGTCTTATTAAGGTATACTTATGCACAAACCTTATCCATGAGCCGGTCGAACCCCTTTGTTTTTGAAATATATTGCATGACCTGGCGCATGGCCTGCAAAGAGGACGCCATTTTACTCGGCACTGCCACTGACAGCATGTACACGTGTTTTATACGAACGAGCTATTCCTATCTAGTTTTCCTGGAGAAAAAACGAGTCTATCATCAGTATAAAGCTAAGTAATTTTTTTTCCCAAAATGATGTTGCAAGTGACCAAGTATGAATGTTAAAAACTTCTTGTTTTCAAATCATTCGACGGCGAGAAGTTATTGGTACTTGCAGTTTGATAACAAATTAACAGGGAACGCGGTTAGACCATACCGTTATTGCTTGCAGTTTAAAAACGAATCGGCAGGAGGCGCGGTTAGACTGTGCACGGTTCGCAAGGTGTGGTGTTTGTTTTCTTGTTGCTATAACAACGAGGTAATTGTATCTAATTACCAGACCAAGGGAACAACATGGCGGGCGATGCGACGTGTTTTTTGTAGCAGCCCGAAAGTGATCGTCGAGGCCATACAGAGAAGACTTTCCACATTTTAAAAGGTGAGAATCTCTGAGATATATCACAGATGTGTGTTTGAGTGATATTTTAGTGTTTGTAGGGCCATATCGTTGATGCACGGTATCCAGTTCGCAAAGTATTTGAGAGGGATTTTGTTATGTTTTTGGTGTGTAGACTATAGACTATACTATGTACTTGCTTCACTAGAACCGTTGTTTGGTATCTGCTCTCTGTTTCAAATTGTGTGTCGATTTGGATCGTTTGCGCTTGTAGTTTGTCCTTTCTAGAGGGTAAAAGTGAGATCTCTTCTGTCCCTTTTACAGACAGCTGTACAGGTATCGTATGTGTAGGTGAAATACCGTTCTTATTATACGTCTGGAATGTTAATCCCAAAATGATAGACTTTAGACTTCTACTAGTAACGTTATAGGTCCATAGCTATACTACATAGGAAGTGCTGGGTATCGCTTTACTCGAACTAAATGGTCACAAATGAACTTGATGTTGTTGTTACATACTTTCCTTTGGCTCCAAGACAATGTACCAAACATAGAAAACAAAAGATTCAATTTCCCACATATTTTCTTACCGTTTAGGGTTACTCAAGTTCCCTTTACTCATAAGCAGACTGCAGTGATGTTGATATTTGTTACATACGAGCAATCACTATTTTTTTACATCCAGGGGGTTCATATCTTAATTTATCTTTAAATTAGCAGATCAACATGCGAATTAATCTTTTGCATTCCACATGATTTTTGCCTACCACGACATCACACTGACATCAAAGGGATCCCTCGTATCACTTACCTGTAACATTATAACTGTCTCCCAGTCCCTTCCGATGTAATGTTAATGTTAAGGAACAAAAGCAGGACCTGCCGTAGTTAACAAGCTAGAAGTCTTTAAGTTGTAATAATTGGCTATTAGAAAGATACTGTGTCCTGATAAACTGTTTTGTTCATATGATCCATTACAAGTACATTGTCTCTTAATTAACTCAAACGCAACAAAATTTATGTATTCATCTATGTTATCTAAAGGTTCTTTCATGGTTTGAATCCCTGACAGTTTTCTGCAGCAAGTTTCTGAGTTCTGCAAAGGGCCTCACAGAGGGACATGAGGTCGTATGACGACGACGATCGTAAGATGAAGAAACGTCGTAAGAAGCGGACCAAAGTCCACCCAGAATTTGCCCACAGTCACCTGCAGGAAGACTCGGGTCTGTCTAATGAAGGGTTCGAGATGGGAGAGAAAAAGAAAACTACATTAAAAAGGGTGAGTCTTGTTTCCAAAGGTCAACATACCAGCTTAAAGAACCTATGCTTATGATAGAAGACTTTCCACTTTTCCATTTTATTCAGCAAATATTAACCAGACATTTGAATATTAGATTCATTTAGATAGATTAATGAATAGATTAACTGTAATGTGAATTCAATAACATGTTCACTTCGTCTACTGTTGTACCTTTGATGATCATCAAACTGTGTTTGCTACCATGGTCAAAAGTCACCTCTTTTAATGTACCTTACCTGCGCCCTCATTGTTGGTTTTGTCGTTGGGATTGCATGAGGCTATGTAAATATCAATTATCCAGTCAAGTTATACTATTTGAAAATACATGTATGTATAAACTACCATAGATGTGCTATATTTAGGCTCACTCTGCTGTGTTCCCTGTTCCCTGTAAAACTGGTTTACCAAAGATCCCTGTAAAACTGGTTTACCAAACATTCAAAGACTTTGGACTCTTGTCTTAACATACCATCATTGAAAATTGGATGTGTTTTTGTTACAATACAGCTCCTCCAAAATTGGTAGGCAGGCAGGCATAATTAAATCAGACATATTTACTGTAACCAAGTGACAGAAAGGACTTGCTTTTGTTTGTTCTGCAAACAGTGCTGCTACTTAATTGGCATGTGAGAATGTGCTGATCTTCACCACGTTTAGAATCGCAATTGTTACAGTTCTACCTTTTGATTTAAGCTTTGGTGGATAGTGTGTTTAGCTAACCTACAATCCAGTCTTTGGTGTGTTAGGCAGGGCTGTCCTCGGTCAAGTTTTTTCGGGGCAGGCAGAGCTCAATGCCGCCTGGATAATTGTTTGTTTGCACCCGGTGCACCGGTGGTGGTTTTACTCGGTAGGAGTTTTATGGGCCATGACAATATTTTTGTTGTGGCCAATTTAACTACTATAGCATAAAACTACAACTGGTTGCCAAAGATTACCTCGGCGGCCGAAAGCCCCAAAAATCACCCGGCCTAACAATGATAGATATGGATGCCAGGTTAGGGTTTAACATGTAGCTTACCTCCTTGGTAAGAGTTTACTAAGGAATCCAGGAACGCCCTTGTCACATACTAGTACGTACAGCGTTTGGGGTTTGAAGTAGACTGAAAGCTTTCTTTGTGCGCTACATACAGTTGATGCTTCAGTGACAGTACACACCATTTCTTATACCTGTTTCATTAACCCTCAGCCTGCTATGGTAGCGATTTGGCACCAAATTTATATTGGTTATGGGGTTAGGCAGCAGGGAGAAGGTTAAGATATTGCTAAGGTACATGTAATCCTACATGTAGGTTAGATATGTCTGGGGAACCATAAATGTGAATGACATGAATAGATTTACCAGCACATGTAATTGTTGCTGTTGCTATCAGTGTACTTTGACTCCAAGGTTACAGCACGCTATTGCTCCTCCACTGCATTGTCGCAAAGACAGAAATAGATTCATCATCTTGTGCAGTAAAAACCTGCCGTTACCTCATCAATTGACGTCAGGGACTTGTCATGCCTACTTAACTTCAATTATATTTCTTTGATTTTGCCTTGATTTAAACTTTTTGATTAAAGAAATTTCAGAATAACAAAGCGCTAAGCCAAATCAAAGACATTCTATTCAAAAATCTTATTTTTCCGATAATTTCATTCTGTAACCAAAATATGCTTTTTTGCTAAGTGCAAAGATTGACGTCCCTTGCAATGTAGATGGCACGGTACGTCTGTTTTTACATGAAATATTTATGGAAGCATTTATTATTCAAGGCTTTCAACCCGCTTATTACTTTTGGTAATACGGAATTGTGGAAACAAGAAAGGAAAACAAGACATGTAAAATACCAATTCTTTTAGTTTCACATTCAATTGTTACCTGGAGAATCATGAATTTATTGTATCACTTAACTTTATTTTCGGGTCGAAGATTTCTCAGGTATGTGTTTTAAAGATATTCAACAAGCTCAAGAAGACGACAAAGAAACATAGAACCCATTCTGCTACAAATTGTGCTACAAATGAATATAATTTGAAACTACAAAACTTTAACATACTAATGTCTAGGTAGTCAAGAAACGTTTTTGAGACACGATTAAGTTGTTTTACTAATGGACCTTGCCATAGTTTGAGGATGAAGAGGAGTCAGAGGAAGAGGTGTCCCAGTTCCATCGGCAGTGCTGTGCCGAACCCCAGACGTTCGGCGTGAAGCGCCACGTCCTGTCCGTTAGTCTTCTGAGCAAGCTCAAGGTCGAAGGTCGCAATGTGTGGAAAGATCTCCTTCAGACCAGAGAGCTGGAGCAGCAAGTGGAAAGTCGTGGAAGGAAGAAGATGAAAGTGAGATCGTGTATCCACCATCACAGCAAGGATGAACAGACTGCTGAAAATGCATGATTTTGTTGGGAAAAAGCATGAAAATACAGAAAGAAATGAAAGAGGCTTTCACCACCCGTTGTTTCTGTTTTCAGAGGGATTACACGCACAGGCCACAAAGTTCACGTTTCCACAGCAAAAAATGAAAATATTGTTTAGATTTTCTATTTGTTGACAATGACATTCTGTGTTTTGTTTTTTGTTACCAAAGGGCGCACAGTTTCCACGAACATTTAAGGTACACCTGCCATTGTATTGCAAGGCAAATGCATGAAATGGTGCTTTCTGCATGGTTCACCAACACTAACAAAAACTAACATGTCTTCCTAAACCTGCATGCAGCCGCATGATGGAGACCTTCCCCTCATGCTACAGGTTGATCTTAGTTACATATTACCCTGTAGCAAATTTGCATTTAGCTTAACACGTATCTAGGTGGCTTAAAGATGTGTAAGTCTTGGTTATTAAGGGGAACTTTATGGCATTGTGATAATCTTGTATGTCCTATTTCTTTTGTCTCTTTTCATGTAATCATAAGTTCCTTAACTTGCACATCATACATACATTATAACTATTTTTAAATGGTACAGTTTGATGAATGAATATAAAAGTTGTGTTTTTTTCTTTATTGAAAAGTAATTCTAAATATATATTCTTTTGAAGTTATAAAGATATGTGCCCATAGTCAGCAACATTTGTATCACCTAGAATAGGCTAGATAAAAAAAGTGTAACGGCACTGCCAGGATTCACCTCTTGTACATGACAGTACTGTACAACAAGTGGAATGTTTCCATTTTTTGCTCCCACAGGAAGTGCTAAAAGCTGCAAACGTATTCAGTGCTGCCCAGGCGGTGCAAGAAGCTGTTTCCAAGTGGAAGAGCTACGACACGAGCCGCCGTCGTGTCCAGGAGAACAAAACAGGTATGGCAAGGAAATTTCCAAGTGTATTTTTGTTCTTATCACAACCGACTGCAGTTTCCATGGAATTAGAGACCATAGGTCAAATGCCAGGCAAAATATTTAGGTGTGACAAGCGTCTAATAGTCACGAAGAATGGTGTTCAAATGGGTGGCTATGTTCAGCCTTTTTTAAATCTGCACATTTAGAAGCATCTATTAGATGCAAAAGCTCTGACAAATGTTTATTGCTTTATTGAATGAAATATGTCATAAATTGCTCTTTGAACCATGGTTTAAAGTTCAAAAGTATGATTAGTGGTTTAACAATTTCAGATCACAAACAGGGACACAAAAAAATATGTATCCCTTCAAACTTGATATACTACGACACATGATAGTTAATTGTTTTATGCATGTATGTATCATCATCTTGTATGTAAATTGTACCTGCACACTATTCATGCCATGTTGAATTTCGTGAAATCTAACTTTTTATGTTCAAATGTTTGATTTTGTGAAGTGTAACTTTTCTGCTGACTAAGAACATTGTGATGTGCCTGCCAGCTAATGTTCATGGCTTTTACTTGACTGAGAGTTTATTATGAAACTTTTTGCTGTATCAAATCTAACTGTCTGTACTGTGTTGGTGTCTGTGGTGTCTGTTCACATACTGCCACTTTTTCTGCTGAACTGACTTGTCTTAAACACAAGTTTTTTCAAGGATGCTTCAGAAATGCTTACAACTAGAAAAGACTTGAAATTTCCTGAAAAGAAGTTGTAGAAAACGTATCAATAATTTTTTACGTTTTCAAAAGTGGATCAGTCAACAATGTAGATATCACTTGTCTTGTTGGTTGTACTTTTCCTCAGTCGATAAGACGAGTCGTCCTTCTGAAGCTTCCTTTGTTGCCATGGTGATGACACATCAACACAAACACTAATGAACCAGCATGTCATGTGTTACCTGTCAATAACTTTTTGTGATTGATTACTAATGCTCAGTGGTATGAAGCTCAAAATTAACTTCATTTCAACTGAATCAATTTTCCATGATCTATGACATAAGAAGTTGAATCCTCCAGTATCATATTATGAAATCAATTAAATTCTGTCAGCAAATGAGATATAGAAATGAAGTTTAAGATGAATTTTCACCCACTGTTTCAAACAACGTTACACTGTCTGGTTGAATTGCTTCACTTTGCTTCAGTTGAACAAAAATTACTTTGACAGTTTAACAGTCATTAAGGGACTTATGAATTAGTTCATTTGTCTCTTTTCAAAATGCAGCAAGTTAATATTTGCTCTCAAAAATGATCAGGAAAGCAACATTACTCTTTCCCTTTTGTTTGGCTTAACCGTTTAACCAGTCATTAACCAGACTGTGTGACTTGTTAACTAATCCTCACCACCACTGATCGTTCCCGTCTGCACCCCCTGCAGTTTACAGACACATAAAACCCAAGACAGGTGGGTCCAGGTGTAACTAATACCTGTAGTGCCAGTCCTGTGTTACTACTAGACTAGTTTTAAGCATGATGTGTGAATACATCTTTTTACTAACTTGTTTTTGATTACATAGTAATAGTTTGTAGATCTAAGAACTTCTAACATACATGTTTAACAAATACGGTTTCTTTCTTCAAATGTCCTCCGCTGTCTCCTTTTCTTTCTGTAGAAATCTTAGAAGATGCTTGTTGTTTGTCTTGCCCTGTCTTAAAGCTGTTGTAATTGTGAAGAGGAACTGCTTTGTTTCAATGTCGTTGGAACAAAGTAGTTTCTCAAATACTGGTGCTCTCAATGTTCTCTTGTGCTGGTACAATTACAATGTGTTCCATTTTTTTCATCATCACTTGTCACTGGGTCCCAAACAGCTAAACAGATGTTTGGGACCTTTGCAAGTGAGGATGACTTGTTTGTGACAGTGCTTTCATGTATCAGATGGCTACAGCTTTGAAGTGTTCATTTAGTATAGTTATGTCTAGCATAGTATAGCATAGCTGAGGTATAGTAATGTCTAGCTAAGTTTTAGCATAATTGTAGCTGACTTAATTGTGTATTAGACAAAACGTTGAAGCATCTTTAGATACTTAGTATGTAACTGCTGCAGTTGCTGATATATTAGGTAAGTGTTACTAACTACATTTAAGTTAATGAGTGAACAATGTTGAGAAGATGATAATTATTATTATTTCTCTAGACAACACTTTAAGTCATGCTGTCAATCTTGACTTGTAACTGAAAGCAAGACAACGTTTAAGAAAAGACCCACCAAGTTCCCCATCAGTAACATCCACCCTATCTTACATGTAGTACATGTATTCCCATAGATCTAACCAGAGAAAAAAGATATCTTAATTTGAAGGGAATTTGAAGGGAAATTTTGGATCTTGTGATATCATGAAGCTGAACTTTGTTACTTCTTTCTACCTCCAGTTTATGCTGTTAAAAAGAAGCCAGAGCTTGAAGGGCTGGCCAGTGATCTAGATGAGGATGTGGATGACGATCAAATTGATGCAGCGGTGGGATTTCCGGGGTAAGAATTAATCTTATATTAAGTGTACATTGTCATCGAGTTAAGTATCTTTGTCATATCCCGTGCAGTCCTCTAACAGGTATCTCAAAAATTTCTGTAAATGATTCACTATCCTATTCCTAATCATCTGTTGAGTCTGAGTGTTAAAGTTTGATATACATGTAGATGTGTATTGTTTGTACCTTGCAAGACAAAATCCTGATGTCTTCCCTGTATTTAGACTTGGTGACAAGAGGAAAGCCGCCTCTGCCAGCAACCGTGCCTTCATCTCATACTTTGCCAAGCTGGGCAAAGTTGACGGGAGTGACGACTTTGTAGACCTTGATTTCTTGGAGAATCTGTTGGGCAATGGAGCCAACGTGAGCTCCACAGACAGATATGGGCAGTCCGTGCTTCATGAGGTGGGTGTTGTTATACATGTACATATCACAGCTGTATCTTCTATCTCTATGTAGGGAGAACCAGAAATCCAGAAATTGTGCAGTCGTCATGATATCTTTTTTTTTTCTAAATTTTTGTGTCTTGTTTGCTACTGGTTTTTAGCTTTAAAAACCTTGAGAAGTGCATGTTGTTAATCATGAATCGTCAAAGAGACTATTGGCTACTACAAAACAAGTGACTGATTATAGTAAGTGATGTATCTGAGGAAATCATCTTTTTGATTGGATGCTGAAAATAAAATGTAACCGTGAGAGTTAAGACTGTTTAAAAGAGTTTCAGGCGATGTTTATGACCCCAAGTACAGTATTGACGGGAAACTGACTTGGTGTAAGTTGTCGGAGTTAAGAAGATGTGGATATTGGTATCAATGTACGATTTTTAGGGTAAAATTATCACAACTTCTGTTGTTAGGTTGCACGAGCCTGGCACACAGATGTGGCCAAGTTTTTGCTCTCTCAAGGCTTGGACCCGAATCAGACGGACGTGTACGGGAGAACAGCCCTGCACGTGGCGGCTGCAGTCAACTACCCGGAAATGGTGGAGTTCCTGGTCCAACATGGAGGTAAGACAACTGTCTCTTCACCTCTGATGTACCATGTTCTGATTTTACTGGCAGTTTTGCTATTCTGACCTAGATTATGTTAATTACAGTGAAAAAATTTAATTTGTTTAATTTGCTGATTTGGTAACTTTCTTCTAGGATGAGTGTCATCATGTTTAGTTCCAGGCTCTTCACAGCTGTTTTTTTTGTTCTGTGAAGGCAGAGCCTGGAACTTAACAGGATGAAACTCAGGCTAACTTTCTCCAGTGTTGGGTGGAAAAAATGCATTACATGTTTTTATGTATTCATGAATTCTCTCAGTACCATATCCCAAAATTCATTCTTTAGATTCTTTATTAAAAATTGCAACAAGACAATACATAGTGGAGCGCCAGGCAGCCAAGCTCATTCCACAGTGATAATGTAGCCAATGCGCATGAGATACACTGTAGTCTAGGAAAAAACATGCATGGGTGTAGAGATGTTTGCATAATTATATAATCCTTGTCATTTGTTCTTTACAGCGGACATTGAGGCAAAGACAAGAGACGAGTTGCAGACGCCGGTACACTTTGCTGCAAGAAACGATGCATTGATGTCGTTAAAGATGCTGATCAAGCACGGCGCTGACTATAAGAAACCCAGAGACTACAAGGGCAGGACACCACTCCACCTAGCAGCTGAACTAGGTATTGCACTTGTCAGACCCCTTAGATCATTGTTGAAATGTGTAATAAGGGCAGGAGAGTCAACAAGTCCTTGGGCAGGAAAAAAAAATTCTGTCCTACATCAGAGTCCAATAGACTATGTGCATACTATTAGAAGCAACTGTAACAGGCACTTGGCGTGGTTACAATAAATGGCCATAGTTTACATCTTCCATTTTGTAGTTCTCACTACTGCTATGGTTACGTAACAGAAACATAACAGGACTATCGTTGTTTCTATAATAACACTTCTCCCCTCCTTATTTCCATTGATGTGTAGACCGCAGTGAGACAGCCAGGCACCTGGTGGAGCAGGGGGCGGAGGCAGGGGTACAGGACTACAGCGGGCAGGCCTGCATCACTCACATGATCACCAAAATGCCTCCAGTGGTCAGTACAAACATCTGAACTCACAGTCTTTTGTCTACATCCACATCAGATCTGTACAATATTGGACAAGACCCTTTGCTAGGGCATCATGTCCAGGTCCACTTCCATGAAAGTTTCTGAATCAAAGTTGAACTACAATAATTGCCAACACTAAAATTCGACTTACCCAAATTTTTGACTGATCAGTTCCAGTCTTTGTCAAGGAATGAGCAAGTCCAATCTTTGTGTTGGCAATTGCAGTTTAAAGTTTGATTCAGAATGACTTCTACCAACACAGATGAACTTTAAAGTCCATGAAAGTTTCATCTATGCTGTGTTTGAATACTGTAACGAATGACATGATAGCAAATTTTGTACTCTTTGTGTTTGTGTTGTACCTGCCCCTAAAATTAACTTGGATTAAAAAGTCATTATATTCCTTAGTGATTATAAGACATTTTCTGTCAGTAGGTATCAAAGACTAAGCATTGCCTGATTCATCTTCATTGCTACTGTCTGGTAGCTTTGCAAAATCTATTGGCTGCTAAATGAATGCACACTGGATAGCTTGACCAAATTCCACATACAGTAACTTGATTAAGAGTGATTTGACAGTTAGATGGTGACCTGTTGTATCCGTTGCAGGCAAAGGAGGCACTTAACCAGTTCCACCCCACAGACCGTGCCAACAGGAAGCAATATTACTACCTGAACAACATTGAACCTGTCTTACCTGGTATGTTACCATCTTTAATGTGTGCTTGATTTAATTTTCTTGGTGTGCTTCTTTTTGGAGATATTTTTCTCTCACTGTTAACAGAGAACAATCATCCAAATTCATCAAGGTACATCATTGCTATTAGTAAATCAGTATCTAAAATAAGAAATACTTTAGTTTTCAATTCATTCCCAGTTCCAAGACTTTAAGACTTCTGTGACAAATGTTGTGATTGTTTGTTTCCATGATGGTATTTCATCTTGGATAGATATTGATGGCATACATGAAGTGCCCTTAGCAGGTAGCTACAAGATTGCAACAAATCTCTTGATAGGTGCATTTTGAATATTGTACCTGAAGTGTAATAGGGGCTACATTTGTACATGTATGTGCATCACTGTCTATTCAAACTCATTCTTCAAATCATGCAATTTAAAAAAAAATTACATTATGTACTGTATTTAGTTAGACTTGAAAACCTTTTTTGTAACAGATTGACTGGGAGTGCCCAGTCGTATTATTTTGCAACATATTATTTTGGCAACTAATGAATAGATACTGAAAAAATACTATATTATCAAGAAATAGTATCGAACAATGTTTATATGAGTTGCTGATCTTTCTTGTAGCTAGCAAATGCTTCTCTAATCCTGACTTTCACCATGCTTTCACCATGCCCTAGATGCTATCTGTGTTGCTCGTTCCACCATTAAAATGTTTTTCAATATCCTCTTCTTTTCTGTTTCCCCCTCCTGTAGAAGCATTTAAGAAAAGTGCAGGTAACGTGGACAGTCGTATCCTGAGTGTTATGTCTGGTGGTGGGGCAAGGGTTTAACATTATCAACAGTCACGCAAATGCAATGCAGCATGTGAGGCACTGATCAGAAAGTGTTTCGTCGGTTTGTGTCAACGAAAATCTATCATTTATTGAATGAAAACAGAACATTGAAGAAAACAATCATTCTTTGTTTGTGTTATTAGGAATGTTGTTGAAACTGTCTTGCTCAAAAATCAAATGCTAGACTTTTATGAGTAATTTAAAAGATTTGACACAACCTCTAAGAACACTTTGCGGTCTGTCCCTGAGCATGATGGAGCACGGCTGTATCCTTGCATGAAGTTAACAGCATCACATGCCTCGGAAATTACTATTCCATCAGACTTCAGTACATGGTGGTGTTTTCTTCTGTTGGGGCAAGAATTAGCAGTACTGTCAGCTCTCATAGTCCTGTCGGGTACCCTTAAACTGCTGAAATAAAACAGTGAATTGATAAAGATCTACTAGATCAGCATCCGTAATGCCTGCAGTATGCACACTCAGGTGTTCAAGGCATTCTGTTGATCCTTGATGACCATTTGTGGTGGTCTTAGGGTACCAGGCAGTGTTATGAGAGATAACATTACCGGCTTTAACAGCAGCACAATAACTAACAGCAACACTAACAAATCTAAGTTAACCGTTAATTCCAAAACCGATACCAAAAGTCAACTTTGTTGTCAAATCTTCAATGTTGTCAATTTATCAAAAAGTTATCATGACAGACACTTGATTCTTTCCTTGGGATTCACAACCTTGTGCATAATGTACAATATACATGGACAAACATGTATCAAATCTCAGAATCTACAGAAAAATGATCAGTGTGAAGGATAATTTTTTCACAGATTGTGAAAAGTAGCCAGTCTTTGTTTTTTTTTAAATAATTGTGTGAACAACACTGTTTGATTTTAAAACACATTCATCTTTGGCACGTTTTAAAACATTGCATACTTTCAGTGAAAGCACTTTCAGTCACAACTTCCAATTATTAACGTTACAGATATTGTGGAATAGTCTGTTCAGAGACAGACTAACGTACTGAATGACTTGTACTCATGATCAGTTGTAGATATTGTCAAAATTACACAAGCCTCAGATCAAGTTTTGTGCAAATTCAAAAGATTGACAATCTTGTCAAATGGTATAACATAAACAGGTGGCCTGAATGATGAAAAGATTCCCTAATACAATGCCTCGAGTGATGATAAGCATGACATACATTGTCTGGTTTAAGAAAAATAGTAAGATATCAATAGATATCAAATAGAAAATGAGAAACTCATTTCCTTATTTTTGATTTTCACAGGGGAAGCTGAGGACAGTCTTGCCAAAACACCTGTAAGTTATCTCTGTGTGTAGTCATGTTAGTGTGTGTGTGTGTTTGATTTGTCTGTGTGTGTGTAAGTTTGTGTTTGTGTATGTTTTAGTGTGTGTATGTTTTAGTGTGTGTATGTTTTAGTGTGTGTGTGTGTGTGTCTGTCTGTCTGTGTGTGTGTGTGTGTGTACACAGATGCATGCATGCATGATTTTTCGGCTTGTTCTGAATATGTTCAATATTCCTATTTTTCTCAACCCCACAGATGGAAGTAGCAGTGCAGTACAAGCAATATGATGTTCTGCAACACCCTGTATTCCAGAAACTCATCTATATCAAATGGAAAAGATTTGCCAGGTAAATTCTTTCATTTCAGTGACGACTTAACAAACCTCAACAACATCTACACAACTTTTTGAATTGTCTTCAGGTAATACTGACCAACTTTAAAATATCTTAATTCTTTCCCTGACCTCACCAGGAGAGGAGCTTGGTTTTCCCTCTTCCTGAACTTCTTCTTCATCGTGACGTGGACAGCCCTTGCCGTAGTGCCTGCATGGGAAGTTAGGTACATTTACAGCTTCCCGCAGGACTGGTGGAGAATCATTGTCTCTGTAAGTACCTTCATGTGCTTTGATGATGCATGATATCTATTGCCATGAAGTTTTGCTAAGCTACCACATGAAAATACATGAAAATGGGTCTTGTATTTTTTCTTTTAAAGTCATGACATGTGTAAGAGAAAGAAAGCAAACTTTAAATGTTACTTAGTATTTGGCAAATCCAGGCCAGGTTTTGATGAAACTAATGGTTTCTGTGAAAAAAGTGAGATTGGGGCAAGTCACTCAGTCTTCGAGTTTGTGAGCTCTCACATCATACAGCAAATGGAGCTTTTATAGAGCGTATTCAGTCACGTGACCCTCCCCCTAGCAACGAGCACTGGCGGCCATTTTGGTGCTCACTTGGTAGTGGAGCCCTATGGAACTCTCCGTATAAATGGCACATGTTTTCTACGCCATTCACAATTTCCCTTCAAAACGTTTTGTCTCATAATCATGGTGTTTTGCCTCGTGGTCAGATGTTGGATTGGGACTGATAAATCACACACTGATCGGGTAACAGTGAGATTGGTTTTGCGTTTCTAGTGTAGGTGCGGGAACATTATATTACGAAGGGACTAACGACTGAAACAAAAGTGGATTTCTGACATATGAACAGCGGATCTAACTAGTTGAAGTTTGAGAATCAACGTGTGTGTATGGAAACCTTTTGTATCTGGTCGAAAAGCAAATTACAGGCCCGTTGTGTAACACAGTCGCGGCACCGTTTAGTCGTTGCTTGAGATACGTTTGTAAACTGGGGGTCTTTCAACGTCGAACTTTCCCGATCATAACGTACTCCCTGTCAACAAAATTTTTCACGACACTCAAGACACTGTACTACGTGGTTGCAGGCCTTGGAACACTTGTATGCTGTGAACTGATTTTATGCGTACTCTGTAAACAGTTTAGCGGCCATGTTTGTAGGCTGCTAGGGAAAATGGGTCGATAATGGGTCATTTCCAGTAGGTGAAATTGGATTTTTGTAGCGAAAAGGATGTGAGGCTGGAGACTCTTTGCATATAATAAAACAGCGATCAGACGACTTCGCATTCCTTGGAAATTTAGAGACCGTCGGACACCGATAAACTTCGCTGCAGGGTGAGCACCAACATGGCCGCCCACGGAGGGCAGGGGTGATGATGTCACGTGAATACGCCCTATAGCAGAGTGAATAAAGATGATGCTGATGCTTAACACACAATTTCTCCAACCCTCATTTAGAGCATAGCAGTGCTTCTGACGTTTTACCAGATTATTGTGGAGCTGAAGGAATTCTTCTCAGAAAAGCAAAAGTTCCAAGTAAGTTTTACACTTCTCTATATGCTGTTTGGACAAGATTAGATTTTAGTATCAGAATTTTGTTGCTGTGACTTAACAGTAGTGATACCAAGTAGAGTGGACAAAAATGTACACATTTTTTCAAAGGAGACTGCTCGAAATTCATTTTCTGGAAATAATGCTGTCTACACACATTACTAGTGTACAATCACCTCTACTTTTATTACCCTACATACATATCTAGGTGCACCAATGCACCCACAGTAAAAGATTGGGGTCACAGGTTCCCTGACCCACATGTACATTGATTCCCTAATGTACAGGATCATGCTATTTCTGCCAGTCCTTATGGCGCATATTGTACAATATGTCACTGTCTGTTCCCTGTTGGTCCCCAGGCATGGCAGAAATGGCGAATAGGGGAGATCAGGAAAGACTTGACGTTCTGTCATCCGCGCTGGCCCGAGGAGCGTGCTTTCCTTCTCAGGGAGATTGAGCAGGTCCAGGAACAGAAATCAAGCTATTTCTCAGATTTCTGGTAAAGAAACCACCTTACAAATACGAGGGGTGATCAAAAAGTCCTCGGCCTCACCTAGAAGCGATGGGTGTAACTTCCATTCTTGAGTATAACTGTATACTATGACATCTTAAGACACTGCCCACAGAAATGCAAATTTTCATATTCATTAAGTAGCACGCGGCGCCCCTTGAAAATCAGCAGGTGTGAAGAAAATCACAAAATGGACGCCACAGAGGTTCGTGCTGTTATCAAATATCTAACGAAAAAAAGGTATGACACCTAGGCAAATCCACGAAGACATGGCCAAGACACTTGGTGAGGACTCTCCTTCTTATTCCACCGTAAAGAAGTGGGTTGCTAACTTTAAACAAGGCAAGGAGAGCGTGAAAGACGACCCAAGGTCGGGACGCCCCAAAACAGCCACCTCGGAGAATGAAGTTGAGGCCATCCATCGCATGATAATGAATGACAGACGTGTGACCATCCGACATATAGAGGATTCATTGGGCTTCAGTTATGGCTCAGTTCAAAATATTTTGTCCAACATCTTGGGGATGAGCAAGCTGTCTGCAAGATGGGTACCCAGAATGTTGACTCGTCATCAGAAGCTGAACAGGTTGGAAGTTTCCAGGACACTTTTGGCCTGTTTCCAGTCTAATCCGGCCAACTGCCTCAAGAGATTTGTGACCCAAGATGAGACTTGGGTTCACCACTTTGATCCAGAGTCAAAAGAACAGAGTCAAGAATGGACAAAGAAGGGGTCGCGGCCACCCAAGAAGTTCAAGCGCGTGGCATCGGTCGGCAAGGTGATGGCCTCTGTGTTCTGGGACAGCGAGGGAGTCATTATGATTGACTACTTGCAAATGGGTCAAACCATCAATGGAGAGTACTATGCTTCAGAACTGCGACAGCTAAAAGCAGCAATCAAAGAGAAAAGGAGAGGAAAGCTCCGAGCTGGCGTGCTGTTGCTCCAGGACAATGCACCTGTTCACACAGCACAAGTGTCAGTGGCAGCAGCAACCCAATGTGGCTTTGAACTCTTACCCTACCCTCCCTATTCACCTAACCTGGCTCCGTCGGACTTCTACCTGTTTCCTAAACTGAAGTCCCACTTACGTGGTCACCGTTTTGAGACTGATGATGACGTCATCCATGCTGTTGAGGCCTATCTAAAGGCCCAAGATGCAACCTACTTCCAGCAGGGGGTAGCAATGCTGGAACATCGCTGGACCAAGTGTATTGAAGTCAGAGGAGACTATGTTGAAAAATAGTGCAAGAAAAATTTTTGTTCAACAACGTTTTTTGAGAGAGGCCGAGGACTTTTTGATCACCCCTCGTATTATACAGTAGCTGCAGCACAGAAAGTGCAAACTTTGTCCATGACATCTGCATTTTGTTTATTGATTAATTGTGTTTGCATGTAATTGTCCTTTTCTGTTTTTTAAAGTACAGCTTTTGTTATTTTCTGATTCTTCTTGTTTCTTTGTTTGTTTTATTAATATCTCTATTAGCATTCTGTTCTAACAAATTTCACACTTTTCTACCTGGAGTCCGCTTACACAATAAATACATTAATTAATAGAGTTCTTTTTCTTGTTTAACTCTTGTTGAAAGAATTGGAAAATTTGTTATTTGAGAGTCAAACTAGTTTCCCCTTTAGCTTAATATCTAGGATCTAGGATGTGTCATGTGGTTCATTAAGCTCTTACAAAGTCTTGTTGTTCTTTTTTCTTACCATCAGGAATTTGTTTGACTGGACGCTGTACCTTCTCCTGCTGGTGTGTATAACGTTACACGTTGTGGACGTGTTCGCTCACAGCAAGGAGGTGGCCAGGTGGCACATCAGGATATTCGCTCTCACCATAATCATCATGTGGCTTCGCCTCATGAAGAACGCTCGTGCTTTCAAGGCCATAGGTGAGGTGCTTGGACAAGGAGTAGGCTTAGACCACACCAGTATATTTCCCTGGTTCTTAGACATTATAAGTGAAAATGAAGGAAGAGAGCAAGATAAAAACAGAGGAAGGATATCTTGATTCTCACTAAAGTCACTTGGTGAACATCATAGGTTCAAAAATGTAAAGCATATTAAGTATTATGCAAACTCACTTCCAGTGAAGCATTATTTCTTAAAGACCAAGAGTCATCAAATTAGATAAGTGTGGCCCAAGATTAGATGCAGTAGTTGTGGTTAGAGCACCTCTAAGACAATCTTGTATTAAGTGTATGTGTTCCAGATTTATTTCAAAAATAGATTTCAAAATGTTAAATCTTTGTGTAATTGCTTTTCAGGACCTTTCATCGTCATCTTGTCCCACATGTTCTACGACATCCTCCGGTTCTGTTACCTTTACCTGGAGTTCTACATTCCATTTGGTAACTATGGTTCCCTTGTTATTATAGAGATTTCATATCTGATCTGAATTTTGAGTCTAGCTAACCCAAAAGTTGTGATTCTTGCTAACTTGTTAGAAAGCTTGCATTCATTGTCAGTTACTTTGTTTAAGGACACCATATTTTCTCAACTTCTACCATATATTGAATTCAAATGTGTGTGTCTTCTCAGGTGGGTATAACATAAAAAGAATACAACAGGATGTTTTCCGAATCACCCTTGATCCCAGCGGCCCAACCATAGGGTGATATGGAATACACCGTGAACTGTATACTTTAGAATAAATTTTGTAATTATGTATTTACATAACATGTGGTGAAATTCCTGGTGTTTTCCTCAGCCTGCGCCTTCTGGATGCTGTTTGGAGGCGCAGACAGAGGTGTGACCGGGTTCCTAACTGTTCCCACCATGCTGTACTCCATGTTCCGCCTCACCCTGGTGGATGAGTATGATTATGATGTGAGTATATTGTGCTCCAACACACATGTAGCAGGGAGGGGCTGGCTAGGAGAGAGTTTGGAAGGGTTTCGTATACGAATGGAAGACGATGTTTCCTTTGAATAATTGCAAATTTTGAGTGAAGAATGTATGCATTGCTTTGGCTGTATGACATTGCATGTTGCACAGCTAAATGAACAAGTTTTGACCGTCACTCAGCATTTGTTTGATTAGATCCAAGTTACTGTTTATACTTTAGCTTCATGAATTCAAGATCAGTTCTTAGCAATGACTATTGTATCTAATGTAATGTCTACTAGGCATAATTCTGCTAGCCTAAGGGTACATATATCCGCCACCCCGAAAAATTGCATCTCTAATGCAAATTCCTCCAGCATAATGCACTACTGCATACAGTATATATCTGAACTTAATGTACATGCATATACACATGTACGTGGGAGGGGGGACTGTTTCACTAGACCTCCTAAACACATTTTTTTTCCAAGTGGCAAATATAAACTGGTTGATGAATGGTGGTAGAGGTGATTTAGACACAAGATGATTGTGCAGCAGGCATCCTTCCATCTTTTCAATTGTGCAGTACATACATGTATACTGTATAGCATTTACTTTTGATTGATTTGGCTACATGTACATGTAGTTCTTGTTGTGACATGACTGTCTTGTGTTCAGGGCCTACATGCAGCGGATGAGATCTTTGCAGACCTGCTGCTTGCCATGTTCTTCTTCGTCTCCGCAATTCTGTGCATCAATCTGTTCATCGCACTTCTGTCTGACACATTCCAAAGGTAGGTAAAAGTATTGAAGTTGGTAGTTATTCATCATAATAAGTTTTGAAGAAGTCAAATCTAAATATCTCTGGGACTGGTACACTACAACAGTAAATGTTGAAATATTTGGGGTGGTTCAATGTCTGTGGTTTTTTTGATGCAATGAACTCTTCACTGCGAACTTAAAATCCCCACGAAAATACTTGTTTTGTCTCTCACCCGTCTACCCTCTTGTTTCACCCGTGGATTTTAAATCATTGCGATGATCAGCATTCTCTCCCTACTGGGAAATTAAATCCCTGCAAACTTTAAGGCATAAAAGTATTTTATCACTATCCTATTCTGATGCAAAATCTTTTTATGAAAATGTTATCATTTCCTGTTTTGATTTGTTTAGTTCAGTAACTATATGATGGTTGATCATCTGTATTTTGCAAATCACTTAATTCTGGAGCAGAGTATCATTAACCCAAATTACCTTTTATTTATAATTGTAACTCAACATTTTGGTAAGGTGATACAGATTGAATGTTTTGTACTTCATTTGTTAAAATTTTTGCCACACCTTTGGGTGTATAGGGTGATGTTTAACATTTCCCCTGGATAGTTGTGGAAAGCAAGCCCTCTACCCACTAAAGTACTGCCCTAATTTTGTACTTCTTTTAATGTGTTTTCCACAGGGTTTACGACAATGCAGTGTCCAATGCCATCATGCAGCAGGCACAGACAATCCTCGGGCTGGAGGGCAGCATGTCAAGGAGTAAGCGGGAGAAGTTCAAGGCCATGATCCACTCCAAGTGCGCCCCTCTTCCCGAGTACTACGACGATGACATGACATCTGCAGAAGGGGATGACCTGCAAAAGATCACATTTCAGATCATGGTTAGTATGGTGACTGCTGACAGAACCCACACTGTAGCTGTTATTATTATGAATCGTGCTTCAAAACAAGATATTAATTTTGTATATAACTTGGTGTATTCACTTCATATCCAGTTGTGAAGCCCATGTATGTAGCCCAGCTGCCCAAAAGGTTTAGTTAAAAGAGGTTTGTATTTGTGATCTTAAGAATACAGAAAGAAAAAGATTGATATACTATTATACACAATACCTGTTTTGCTTGTCATATTATCCTTCACACAACATCATTAGTGTGATAGATTCTTGCATGACAATATGTCATAAATTACCCAGTATGCTATTAATCTTAAATCAAGCATGACTAATTTAGATGAAGATAGAAGTTTTGAAAAATGTTTATTCTTGTTTATGTCTTGCTGTTGCATTCCAGGAAGAGGTTGAAGACATGCATGAAATGATGAGAATGATGTACAAGCCTGGGGTAAGTCATTGGTTCCTCAGTGATGAAAACATAACAATCATGGTACTATAGAATCAGAGATTCTGAAAACTGTATAGCAAATGAAGAGTGAAATGAACATGAGAGTTCCTCAGAAAGCCCTGGGCACTTCAAACTCACTCTTCTAAACAGGTATACTTTGTCAGATTAGTATAAGAGATTAGAGTAAGGCGTGTCATTATATCCTGTTGTAGTTGCACCATCTATGTCAGAATTTACAAGATAATAGATATGTATGTAATATCAATGTCATGATTCCTTTCCCCGCCACTTACCCACATGTTCTGTCTACCTTCATTGTGCTGCCCAGAATGTTCTAGTTATGCAACATCCTCACCGAGTATTAGTAAGTGCTCAGTATGCATTAAAGCATTGTAGGCATGGCATGCATTATGAAAAAAGGACTTATCCTTAAAATGGACATCTAAGTTGAACATTCATGATATTAATAAATCTTAAACTGCATTTAATTTAGTTATTTGTGAGTGATACACTACTTGTAAATTAAAAAAATGCCACATGAATTTAGACTGAAAATTGCACATGCACAAATGTACGACATTCTAAGACTTAAAAGAAATTCAATGTATTTGGCATTAATCATCAATATCAGTAGCCATTCTGGTTCTTATCAAGTTACCATTTGTCACAAAGCCTACCCATAAAGGAAATGAGGTTTGTAAATCTTATCATGATCATGGCACCAAGGAGGTTAAATGTGATGGCACAAATGGAGACACTATTTTATTTGACCCTTCTTGCAAACACCAGGTTCTGCTGTGTCTTATCTCCATATACTAGTGTTACCATAGTTTTTTTTAAAGATGGGAAGTCACAGAGATAAGAATAGGAGCAACTTGTGCCTGAAGTGATTGAACAAAAACAGATTTAGCCGTTAACTGAAAATGCTCTGTTAAAAGCTGTGTTCTGTATAACAAGTATGACAAAAACGTTATATAGTATCTTGGCCATTACTATAAATGCATTTAAGTTCGTGTGGTTTTTATATCGCGCTAAGGTGACAATGGAGTGTTCACGGTGCTTTTAAGTTTGCGGCAGCGCTATAGTCACATACTGCTACAGTATTGGACAAAAATTTTGTGGTAGTTTTTAAGTTTGCTGTGAAACGGTCGCCGCAAAAACTGCGAACATAAAACCACTGCAAACATTTCTGCATTTACAGTATGTGCTTCTCCTCATGATGATGATTTTATTTCAGGATGAGGGCACCTCATCTGTCCAATCCAGATCTGCCAGACCAGTCTATCCTGCTAGTACTGACAGTGGGCTCAGTGATCGGTCCTCAGGTCAGTACCATGTATTGAAATTTTATATGTAACTCTATGTAATGTTTGTTTAACACATAATGTCTTTTACGTGTGGCACCTATCAAGTGTTTACCGGATTATGATCCATATACATGTAGCTGAACACATACATACCTGTGTTACTTTTCTATGTCATCAATGTTGAATTGTCCTCACAAATTGCTAATTAAGTCCAATATCTTTGTTACAATACCAGACAGTGTAAGAGTAGCTGTTCATGGTAAGATTCTCCCTTCCAGTCTGTTCAGTTTCCTCCCTTTTCATTGATCAGCTCCTGTCCTGTCCAATAATCACACACCACGGTTTCAATTTCTCACTGGTGTTAAGCCAAATGCCTTACCAGTAAATGTATTCATAGCCTGCCAGAAAATAGATTGTACCGCTGAATACCTGATGAGATTAGGAGGACGGCATCATCTTAAAACTTAATCTTCAGCACCAGCTACCTATTCTCTCACCAGGGAAGGCCCCGTCTGCATCATTACTTTCAACTTTTTTTTCCACATTGTAGATTTTGCCCACTTTTATTCAGTTGCTGCACATTTTGCAAATTCTTGTCATCAGTCACTGCTGCTGTATGTTGTAATGAACAAAAAGATAAAGAGGTGCATGGCAAAACACGATGTCTCAGAGCAAAATGACTGTCCCTAAGAAATGCCTTCATCATGTATGCCTGATGTGTGAAGGGGTGCATGAGTACCAATAGATAAATCCATTGTTATGATATATCTTATAGGGATGGTCTTGTTAGCATGGTCAGTGATGAGATCTAAACTTTACCTTTCCCTCTCCAGGTGCAATGGTGTCGCAGGTGCAGGAGGAGGTGAAAACCCTGCGAGACGAAATCAGCCAGCTGCGCCTGCGCCAGGACGAGATGTTCGACCGCATGCGCCACGACAACAGCTCCATGAAGCGCTTCCTGCAACACTTGATTGACATTCAGTCTCAGGGAGGTAAGGATGCAACTGTCATATTTGATCATTAGAGCTACATGTAACGGAAGGGTTCTTAACCTTCTCCCTGCTGCCTAACTCTGTAACCAATTATAGGATACGAAACGGCTACTTCAGTGTGCTACAAGTTAAAAGAAATATCACAATTAAGAAAGGAGCATTGATATTTCTGACCTAGGGTGAAGAGATGCTGCTACAGTAAAAATTGAGCCGACTTTCTTCGTAAATCGATGGCAACATCAGGCTCTTACGAATTGATTAAAAAAAAAAAAAAAAAAAAAGTAAAATGAAATAAGTTATTACCACTTTCTTTTCGATAGATCTGTTGCCTGCAAATTTTTATGTTTCAAGCAGTCAAGGTTACTGTAGCAATACACGTACAATTAGCACAGTGTCTTGACAGCTGTGCAGAGAGTTTTTTTCTTAAACATTCCTTGTATGTTGATGGAGGTTAGACATCCAGGTAGTAAGATATACCAAATGGCAGTTACTAATATGCAACTGGATACAATTTTGAAACAGTCATTTTCAAAATTTCAAGTTTCAAAATTTTATCCAGTTGCTTCAGTAACTGTCATTTGGTGCATTCCTTATATCTGTGTATAAAAACTTGAAAAGACTGGCAGCTTCAGTGTGGTTGTGTCTAGGGGTGGATACCGGTTCAGCTTGATAAGGTCCAAGTCCAAGTTTAGGTCCAGAGATTTAGGTTGACCTGATCCTGTCCAGTTGATGTTTTGTTTTATCAGACCAATATTAAGCATAGAAAATTGATACTGACACGCACGACTATAAAAGTTTCTTGGTGAGAAGACTTTTAAGATAAACCAGTGTTTGATATTTGAATGTTGCACTTATTTTAAATGCCTTTTTTGTCAGAGGGGAGACTCAAAACACTTTTAATCAAACAAAATAGAAAAATATATTTGTACTTTGTTTAGGTTTTTTGGACTCAGGTTTTGGCTTTCAAGTTTTTTGGACTCGGTTCTTGGATGTTGTAAAGGTCCGAATCAGGTCCAGCGAACTGGTATCCACCCCTTAAGTTGTGTCTGACCCATAGGTTTCCAGCCCAGAGGAGGGGGTGAGAGCGGCGTGGGGGTGCGCGGGCCCAGCAGGCTGGAGCCCCTGTCTGTAGGCGACCACGGCAGGGGGGACAGAATGAGGGGGTCACCCAGAAGCTCTCCTCTTGCAAGAGAAGTCAGGTATGTCATAGTTTGTGACTCTTTGAAGTGGGGAAATACATTACAAACTTGATTTGCTATTTAGAGTTCCTATTTGTCTGAAAAATCCATTCAACTAGAAAGGGATGAAACAAAGACATCAAACTAGTAAAGAAAGTCAATGTCATGATCACCTGTTTTAAAGCAAATTTTGACATACTTACCAGTCATTATGAGGATTTTAAAAAAAAAGCTGACTTGTAACTTGACCATGTTTTTTCCGTGCCAGAGATGACAGCCCATTCAGTGCCCGTGACAGAGATGTAGAGAAGGGCCTGCCAGAGTCTCGCCAGTCACACAGAACCTCCAGCAGGCAGAGGAGAGAACAGGAAATAGAGAGGTAAGGGCATTGCTAAGTTCCTTTTAAACGGACTTTTCCAGTGAAAAAATATCTGTTGTACTATGTGGGTGGCAATCTTCCAATAAAAGACATTAATATCATTAAGAATGTTAACATAGACACCTGTTGAAATAATTGATATTTTATTACAGACAAGCTTTTTAGTCCTTTTGTGGGAATACGCATATCTACTAGACTAGTACTACTGCTATCATTAGGCCACAGTGAGTAATTTTATGGATGACATCAACACACATTAATTTTCTTCTGATTTTGAGAAGAAAAAACTTTTTCAAATTGTTACTCTACGGCAATGGGAAAATATATTGTAAACTTTTATCAGTTCTATCGCAAAATATCCTATATACAGTAAATAGGCATTTGCACATGCACATTGCTGACATTGAGGACAGTAGATAAATATTTCCTCTCAATAACCATGTTTCCCTTCTTCCCTCATCACTTGTCAAAAAGACAAGGCCAGTCGGACACGCCGTCCAATGACGTGTCTCCTGGCTCGGATGACGGGCCTGACGGCGACGTGCATGCTCACATGGCAGGCGGGGACGCATGGCAACCTCCGCAGGACGTGAGGATAAAGTCAACTGTTAGGGTAAGAACGCTGTGATACACTTTGTAGCTGAATTAGCCTCAAGTTCATTTAAGTTCCCATAACAGAATAGGAACTGAACTGTGTTGACTGTCTGCAAATTTTTCATGATTTTGGTCTAGGTTGATAGAATGCATTCACATGACTCGTATGTTGAAAATTCTCAAGTACACACTCTTTTTGTGTCATTTGTTGATTCACCTTTCTCTATGTTGTACAGGGTTCATCAGGGACTAGCCATGCGTGACACAGTGTAGGCTGGCAACAGGCAGCTCATAGTGTTTAGTGGTCTTCCTCCATGTTTGTAATCATGGCTATTGTCTATAGGGTAGAAACCTTGTGATTCTCAGAGTAGGTTTAAGTCATTTGAAAACTTCATATAGTACATCATGTACACATAATGTTTAGGCCAAATGGCCAGTAGAATTTTGCCAGTAGCAGTGAAATATGCTCATCACAATTTGATGCAGCACTACATGTAAATCATCTGTTTACCACCTCCATTTTAGAGATTAGCATAATATTGACTTAACTTGATCAGACTTTTAATTGTCTTATGTGCGGCTGTGTAACATCAGGTGAAACTATTCTTATTGAAATACTGTAGAGCTTTATGCATCTTTGTTGATTAGAAAAGGCACCATAGATTATTAAGTGACAGTCATTTTGATATTTTAGTTATTAATGCTGTTTTGCTAAGTATGTTGCATTTGGTGATCATGATGACATTTTAAATTTATGATGATCTTTCTTAACCTTTTAAGGGTTGTGGAAAGAAATTGATCTTGGCAGCTAGCACATGTACTTCAAACATTTTAGATTTAACTAGATTTTTCAACTCTCTTGCTTTTAGCAGTGTAGTACCTCAACAAGCTGACTAAATCATGTTTTGGCTCTCAGGAGTACCAGCTGTTGCCTTCCAGATTTAGATATTTTAAAGTCTTGCCTTGGTAAAAAGAATATTAACTGGTTTTTAACCTTATGAACATTGGCATATCTTGTATCAGCTAAAGAAAGGGTATGTCACTCTGTATAACCCTGACGGTGCGTAAGCACATCGACTGATGATGATGATATGCCAGTAGCAAAATGCATGTATGAAGTCAGTGTAAATCATGTAAATCAATTTCTTGAATATTGAGAAACTGATATTCTCTGTAATAGAATGAAGTACCATTCCAGTGATAACAATCAAACATCAGTAATGGATATGTAAACATACTGCAGAAACTATATATTTTTGTATCATCACATTTATCTTGAATAGTGTTAGCAATGTTTGGTTTCTTTGGTGGCAATTTTATCCATACATAGTTGTTGAATTTGATATTAGAATACATTTAACTAATGATGTGTAGTCTTGTTTGGAAAATAATTGCTGTTAAATATATATAATTTTGAGTTTGAACATTTTGTAGTCATGAAGATGGTGAAATGTAAAATTTTAGCTCTGTAATTGATGTATATTTCATGATTTGATACTTTCTGCAGGTACTAGGAAGTCATTCAGATTTTGGCCAGTTTTGATTTTGTGTTGAAAATCTTATAGAATTCAACATGTTACAGATGATGTAATTTTAGGCCAGTACATGTACAATGTAATGTACAAAATGACTCAATTTCTGTATATTTTTGAATAAACGAATCATTTTCATGTCAATTCTGACCCTTATTGCAAGAATGAAGTTATCGGATAGTCAATCCTTTGATCCTAAGTACTGATTGAAGATAAATAAATGTGTGATTTCAAACAATAGACTACTTGGAAAAGGTTACATGTGCTGATTAATGCAGAAGCTGAACTTAAGTATCAATCATAGCATTTAATATGGTTGCAACGAAATGAAAAAGAGAGTAAAGCAATGTACAGAACGGAAATTTGACATGATGCTGTTTATTTCGTTTTCTAATTTTAGAATAGATACATGAAGTAAGCGGGAAATAATTGTCTAAAATCCTTCTTAAAACAATGGTCGACCCCATTGCTTTCTGAACTCACTGGAGCGTGTGATGGATTCTATTGTCAAGCACAGCTGTCATAGGGCAAGTATCCTCGTCACTAGTATGAAAATTCTTTGTTTTTTTTAGATGATAGACAACGTACATCTTTTTTAAAGAGAAATCCTATTGAAAAAAGAGCAAAGTAAGAAGCGATAACAAGCAGCTGCGGTGTCAGCACACCTGCCATGGGGCGAGTATCCTCGTCACTAGCATGAAAATTCTTTGTTTTTTTTAGATGATAGCCAACGTACAGCTTTTTTTAAGAGAAATGCTATTGAAAAAAGAGCAAAGTAAGAAGCGATAACAAGCAGCTGCGGTGTCTAGAACTGGAAGAAGTGTCTATTGGTATGATAAGAATGTCACAGTAATGTATTCGTCGTCCACTCGCTTCAGGTGGGCTGCCCTGGCATGGGCCAACTGATTGACGTAAACTTAACGCCAGAGTTACTTTGATCAAGATGGCTGTATGATTCTTGTCTTTGTAACCTTTCTGCTACCCCCAGATCATACACGCCAGTCTTACTAGTTGTTGTTGAAGATCTATCCACAAAATCCCTAAATCATCGATCCATCACACTCTCTTTCAATATGTGTACGGTTATGTCAACGATGGAACAACGCAGTGGGATTAGCCTGCGGGCAAAGTTTAGAATAACGTTACATGCACCGTCGATTCATCAATTTTGGAGGCGATTACTTCTGTATATCATTAGTTTCAGATAATTGTGCAGTAACGTCGGTTGTATACGTGTCTCGTAACACCATAGAAAAAGTTCTTGGCTTCCAGACAAACTTTGAGACATCGATAAGGCACGTAACAATGCACCCCTTTTAAAAAGTCAGCAGTTACTGATCCGTCCCTAATTCGTAACATAGACAACATTCTTGTTGCACTTGTCCTTCCACTACGTAGAGGTTGTTGTTAACTACAGACAAGACCGCAAGAGCCGGGTGTCGCCGCGGTCATCATGACACTGAGCTGTACTGAAGGACTATAAATCTATTGCACAGGTGAGTGCTTCTTATTAATCTTAGGTGTTATTTTCTAGTAGTTGGACTAGCTGACTCAAAGACACGCTTATCTAGGCAGTATGTAATGGTGCGTATAGGACAGGACACCACCGGGCACTTGGGGTTGGAAATAGGGGCCACCTACATGTACACAGACTTTCTATTATAAAACACAAGCCGTACATTTTGTAGTCTTCTGTATAATGACAGATGCCTGAGATGCTTAAGAGTTGTTGTAACTCATCATTGTCGCACATCATGTGCCGACGATGTTGTCTGGTGTCCCTGCGGACATGCTAGACACAAAAGTATTAGCAGGTGCGGGTAAGCATCGGTGCATTAGAAACAACACCCAGCAGAAAGAGGCAGGTGTAATGTAATTATGGTATGGTGACAATGTAGCATTGATAACCGTCATTACGGGGGGGGGGGGATGAAAATGGTGTATAGCCATATCTTAAACCATTATAGACGGGACAATCATTTTCTAATCATATCTATATCTTTGATATGATAAGGTGTGACTTTTCAGACAGCCACAGTCACATCTAAACAAGCGGTAGAGGGCAGCTTGAAGCGCCCCCCCCCCCCAAATACACAATGTATCTCAGCTATATAAATACAACAGTCTACATTCGTTCATATACATGCACAGCTAATACCTATCACATCCCGGGTGTCATCCTTACTGTATACGTAGTAACCGCTGGCTCAATCTTTTGCGAAAAGATTGAGCCTGTGGTTGCCACGGAGGATGGCACCCAGGCTACCCCATGTCGCCTGGCACCGTAAATCCGCTGTCAGTGACGTGAGTCATGCATGGTCTCATGCCTCGTGGATTTGAGGGATTCTAAACCGACAGGCATCTCGTAGGCAAGCTGTTCCTAGTTGCATCGATTTAGAAATTGAAATGTGGGACTTTCAGACCGCTAGACAACAACCAAGCTTGGAGAGCCTCTGGCTATACCTGTAGGATTGTGCAACCATTGTGCGCCAGGGACAAGTAACAGTCAACCCACAGAGCTCTGGAGGGGACCGGATAGTGGCGAAGTTATGAATGCGGGTCATCTTTACGGAACAAGCCTCTTGAAGAGTTCGTGATTCTTGTAGTTTACTGACGGTACTTCCCATTACTGTTGTGGGTTAACGCCTTACTATTTACGCCTGCCAAGATGACAGCCCCGATACCATTCTAGTGTGGACAAAAGAGTAACCGTTAAGACTACAGGATTTGTGAGACAAAACACAAAGTGGGACACACCTTTCACATTCTTTTCCATTTAGGTCATTTCTGAATGGCGAAGATAATGAGCAACGCAATATCATGGTGATCAGAGCAAAACTTAGTGATCAAAAGATTAGCTCTGTGTTTTGCTATGCTGATTCATAATAGGCATCAAACGATGCCCTGAAACCTTTAACTAATTTATGGCAACTTTGCAATTAGCTACAATTGGTGATTGCGGATTCACTAAAGGATTGATCAATTCAGGTGTGCACACCAGGTCGCACAACCGACGGTCGCTCATGTTCCCTGGGTGTGGTCGCGACGGTAAGACTACTCCTTCAGATAAAAATAGGTCTCAACACCTGGATTGTGAGAGGATGATTTAACGCATTGCGCATGCGACCGCCGCCAGTGTACCGTCCTTTCACTACGACGAGGATCTTAATGAAGGTGGGAACACAGCCGCCATTGAGGTTTGCGACCTATCAATTGTTTCTGTTCTGATGTGATAATCTATGTGCTATATTTCATAATGTTAGCGATGAACATTTGCTCTGCGTGGTCTATACCCGAGATCGTGACTTGCATAAGTAGGGTTTGTAGATTGTATTTGTTTGTATTGCATATCCGGTAAACCGCCTCATGGCATAACATGCATATGGCCTGGTTTGAAAGGAAGAGTACATTCAAGTTGCATATCCAGACAGATTTATTTGATCCACTCACTCCGGTATGGTATCCTACTCAATTCGATAAGTATGGTGGGTTCTTTAACGTGCTCGAGGTGTGTGTCTCCTCAGAATCGGGATGTCCCTAGCCGAAGCTAAACTCATTAGTACCCAATTCGAGTGAGGAATTTGGTGTTAAGTGCCTTTCCCAGGGACGCAACAGCGGGACCTGTAAAGCATTCGAACCTAGCTCAGCTGCCAGGGTCTCAGAAGTCAACAACTCTAACCGCACTAGGCCATCGTAACGTTACCACGACATATGTTTACAACTTCAAGAGGTTGGAGATATATAATTGTAGACCTTCACGTCCAGTTTATACCATTATATTTAGGGTAAACTTGCAGTACTCCACTCCAAATACCACCGCTGAATTAAAGCACGAGTAATCCACTAACTGTTAACGTTACATTCTAAGTAATTGGACGGTAACGTGCGTGGGCAAAACAGGACGCTTTGGTAACCATCCCCGTTCACGCGGGATTGCACACCTTTTGTCATTCCGAAGGGAAACAGTTTCTTAAAACCCTTCTGTTTGGATTTCAACCATTCACAGCAAGGGTTGTTGGCATACTTCCCCCTTAATACCTGTCGCTTCTCTCTGACAAAAGTGTTTAGAATTCAACCGCTTGTAGCGACGACTAGGAAGGCGTAGTGCGCCTCAATCAAATGTTGCCGATTGCCTTTCTTCGTAAATATAACAACTCTTGGAATATTCATGATAACCTGGGGGAATGTAACAGGTCGCTGCCCCGTCTCCTATTACCAACGCCAACACACCGCATGAATAACTCTGTCAGCACAAGAAGGCTGTTGTCTTCTTTATACATCTAAATCTAAAATGCCGCTCTGGCGTCAACGGAAAATACATGGAATTATAACATTTCCTTCTTATATTTAAGTATCATCTGAGATATGTAAATAGATCCCTATATACGTTATATTGATGTTGTCTTTTAGACAGTGGTGGTAATCAGCTGGCCACTGTTGACCTTGAAGATGAGACCTCAGTCTATGTTCTTGAGAACAACAGCATGGGCATGGCATTATCAGATCAAGTCTGTTTCAGACTGGCCTTTGAAAAGACACAAAACAAACACTACGCTGTTCCTTTGGGAGGCATTCGTATCCTTGTAATCCTATTAATCTGTTCAAACACACACACACACACACACACACACACACACACACACACACACACACACACACACACACACACACACACACGCGCGCGCGTACAATAAGGTCGATTCTGTGCCGATGGCAAATGCAGTGATCTACACTTACTTCACGAGGTATTGTCAAAAGGCTGATACGTATGTGAGACAGAAACATCTACCGGCGTCGTCATGAATGGCCACTTCAGACTATAACATTGTCAATGATGATGGTAGGCATAAAAGTTCTGCTCAGTATAAACGTACTGCTTGTGGCTTTTTAATGAATTTTTATGTTGCATCCAATAAAGTGTGTGCGCTCTTCACATAAAATGATTGAGGACAATATGAAATTTATCAATTCGTTTCAAATGACAGGCTTTTAAATTAACATTTTTGTTTGTCACGCAAAGTTTCGTGTACAGGATCCATGACAGGACATACCATTTTCACACAGTCACGTAGTCAGGGCGGGAGACGAACAAGAAGAAGTTGCAACGTTACAAATGTTGAAGAAATGTTGTTGCTGCTGTTGGTGAATGAATGTGAATAGATGGGATGAAGGTGCTTTTGTTTCTCAACATTACCTTTTCTTTGGAAAATCAAGTGGTTATAGCACTTCATCGTGACAGGTTGTTTGGCAAGCCAAGCTGGGTATTTTCAGGTTTTATTTGTAACATCTTTTTGTGGCCGTGTTATCAGACAGACAGTCACGCACTGACTCAGGGTGACCGGGTCACCTCTGACATCTCATGTATAAATCAACTATAACATGTCAGTATATGCAGGTGTTCTGTCTTCGTCAGTGCATCATTATTGTCGTTGGTGTTTACTGTTGTCTTCGTAAGTGACAAACGGAAATCTCCATGCCACCTGTTAGATATTGCTTGGTGGACCACAGATAATCGTGGGGCGGTGGGGAGGGGTAATATTGGAAGGACATCTGCACAGCCTTGTATACAATGAAGAATTGAAATTCGTATACATCCAAGGCCCACCCAGTGGACAATCTTACGACCATTGTCGCTCTAAATATAGGTCACCCTAACAGTTCTATTCATTTACTTAATATCTATTTGTACTGATGGTTTGTATCAGGAACATGGCCCATATCAATAAACACAGATCGATTATGTTGTATATAGTGGTGCGGATCGGTCCGGCCGGACCGGTTCCGGACTTGTAAAACGTTTAGGTTCAAGTCCAAAAAAACCTAAACGTCTGGAAACAAGTCCGGACTTGAAAAAAATTCTCTCACTCATACACTCCTTTTGTTTTAAACCATCTTAAACCTTCCTTAAATCGTGAAATTTGCACTAGAAAAATATTGCTGTTTTTGTGTTTATAACTGAATTTGTGTGTTAATTACTGACTGTATATAATTCGGTATATATAGTTTTCAAATTACATGTAAAATATCTGCCAATATGCAATTTTACATGTAACATGAAAAAATATTCCAAAATTATTGTTCAGGTCCGGACTTTCAAGTCCGGACCTGAACCTAAACCTCTGGACTCGAGTCCGAACCTAAACCTAAACTCGGGTTTAGATCCACACCACTAGTTGTATATGATATTTACTTATTATAACGTTATACTATTATTATCAATATAGTGATGTGTAAATGCGGAAACATCCCCACCCCTCGCCATCGGCACTCCTGACCCAGACATGTCCATTATTTCCCAGAGACAGTGGTTCACAAATACGGTTATTATTTGTAGCATTAGGGAACACCCAGACGCTACAGAGTTCAGTGACCTTTACAGACAATAGAAGAGGTCGTCTCCAACTGACACGGACCTATATTTTTAGGTTTTTTTGATAACAATCTGTCTTCTGTTTAATGTGTTGTTAACGGAATGTACCTTGGGGGCTAGGGTTGGATGGGTGGGAAATAGCTTCAAGCAGACTTCTCTAGCTGATGAAGGGCTGAGAATAACTTGAAATGCAAATAACAGCGTAGCCATGGAGTGTAATGTAGAGAGGAGTGAGATCTCGACCAGAAATGTGCGTGACCTGAGACTAAGGCTTGCGTGATGGGCACGCTATTGATAATCTATCTTACAACAATGCCCTGAGAAAAAAAATTAGGTCAACACAAGACATGCGCAAGCGCAGGTGGAATGTATCCTATGTGTACGTAGTGAGCTTGTTTTGAAGAGGAGCAAAGTCAAGCTACCATGCACATCGTCGGTGATGCGCCCCACAGAGCCCGGTAGAGGCTACCACACCAACAAGTGTGTGTAAGTGAATGTACTCATGATGGTACATGTTGTAGGAAAGACAACAGGCATATGAATATTATATAAGTTGCATTCTACATGTATATCTAGCTTATGGGTTTTAAATGTTAATCTGCCATTCTTTTCAGTTGAAGTCACATTTTATGACGACTGAGAGCCATTTCTCACACCGGCCGTACGATAGTGACGGCTCTACCCGATACCCGATGACACTATCTCATCAAACCTTCCTTTTTTAGGTACCGACCGACCGATCTTGTAATGTTTGTAGTGGTGTTGGTCGCTGGGGCGTGGGGGGGGGGGGTATTAAAGGTTAGCATGAAGATAGAAATTTGCCGCCAGACAAGGGGTACTGGATTAAGGGTTAACACTGTTCACGTCAGAAGTTGCGAGTCGTTAAAGGTAGATTTTTTTTCCATGTTCTAGGATGGCTTGCCTCTTACGCACCTTGATGGGCTGGCTTTTAGCAGTCGTCCTGCTCCACTGCACAAGGCTAACACAAGCAGGTTAGTGGATCAGGCGCTGTTGCATAGCTGTAATGCGTATCCCTACCTGTCCAGAACAATAGCACTATAGTGGCTGGGTTTACACACGCATTTCCAAGTTGGTTTCCATCACACGCATTTCCGAGTACTCGAAGTGTCCTCTGAGTGTACTTGGAAAAGCGTGTATAAACCGTGCCAGTGTCTTTACTTAATATTCATACCAGCCGTAAACAGCCGGTACAAATTCTTGTGAGACCAACAGAAGATAATTCTAAAACTAGGTGTAGTGCTAGTCCTAGAATTATGGTATGAGACGTCGATGAATGTTAAACAAGATAATAGTTACTCAATAACTGGATAGATTTTGACAACGGTCAGACGTTTCTGCTGGCATCCACTACCTTTCTCAATCACAGACGAAAGGTAGTGGATGGTACCTGAAAATTCGACCGTTTTAAAAATTTATCCAGTTCAACTTGACAAATTAACTGTTGTATACTGTTTGCAGTATGGACCATTTCCCAATTCTATATAAGATTGCCCCTTGCATGTCTTACGTAATTTCCTAGGTTCAATTACTTACTACGATTCCCCGTTGTTTGAAGTAGAAAATAAACACTTGTACCTGTGGATTTCACATTGACGCAAATTGAGTTTTTACAAACTTGTGACCCACTGAGATGTGCATTCTCATCATTCGTTATATCTATAGTACACGATGAAAATAGATACATCTTGTTCCAATATATCTATAGTGATTCTAGGAGAAGACGAGCTCATGGCAGCCCGTTTTGTCGTCAAACCGGACGATGTGATATTTGACCCCTTCACTCCGACCCCGGAGGTCAGACTGTCGTGTAACTCGACTGGAGAACAGCCGGTCACTTACACTTGGAGAAAAGATCGCCAACTGTTAGCTCTGGTGAGGACATCCACAATCATCTTTCTGTTTACAGCGGTACACATAGAGTCGTAGATTTTCGGCTACATATAGAATTGCATATTGGCATAGATTTAACATGCAATTTGAAAACTAAAACGTTACATGCAGAAGTTAGTCAACTAAACACAAAATTCAATGATCAACACAAAAATAGCAAGGTTTTTGCATTTTTGCAGCGCAAATTTCACGATCTAACTTCTAAGGTTTTAAAAGCTTTTAAAATCCATGGTTGAGAACAAAAAGGAGAGTATAAGCCAGAGGTATATTTTGTAAGTCAGGACTTGTTTCTATAGACGTTTAGGGATTTTTTTGGACTTGAATCTAAACGTTTTTACATGTCCAGTTCAGGTCCCGTGTTTAGGTACGCAGCACTAACATATATATATATATATATATATATATATATATATATATATATATATATATATATATATATATATATATATATATATATATATATATATATATATATATATATATATATATATATATATATATATATATATATATATATGTATATGTATATATATATATATATATATATATATATATATATATATATATATATATATATATATATATATATATATATATATATATATATATATATATATATATATATATATATATATATATATATATATATACTAGTATGTTACAGTACAGATTGGAATCCAGTAGGATCTGGAATCCTACTAGTAGGATTCTAGATTCCACTAGTAGAAATTGGAATTCCAGATTATTGACTATTGTAAAACCCACGATCGATGTTCAACTTATACGGTTCTTCAGTCGGTGGTCCGTAGTTTTGTATGTTGTTCATTCCATAGTAATCTTTTGTGACAGAATTCTCGACAACCGCCATACGAGTTGGACGCCGGCACGTTGATCATCAAGAGCCCAGAGAAGAGCAAAGATGAAGGGGACTATCAGTGTTTGGCAGAGAACGATTATGGCAAGGTTATCAGCAGACGGACTGCTCTCACATTTGCCTGTGAGTCGAGCTATGTTACATTATACAGAATAGCAAACTTCTTTATCCACAACCAAGTATCATATACACGAGCCGACGTTTCGATGACTGTCTGTCATCTTCATCGGGCAATACTGACTGGTCCACAGTGCACGGAAACTAGGTGTTACTGCTAACAATGCAGTTCCAAGCGTAAGGTATTGTTACATTTATAGGTATTGTTCACCAACGTCGGCTCGTGTACTATACTTGGTTGCGAATAAAAAACTTTGCTATTTAGTCATTCACTAACCTGATGAAAGTATTCACGAATTACACTGACACTTTTTAATTGTACTGTTCACAGTTTGTTGATTTAATGATGGCGATAAGTACATGTCATGAAGGCAATATACTGGCAACCTGTCAGTGGGGTGCAAAGTTCTTACCCTCACACAGCGTTACTAAAAGCGTGACGTTTTTTTGTCTCAGATACGGACGCGTTTGACCCGGCTCCGCGTGACCCTGTATCCGGACGTCAGGGCGAAGGCGCGGTGCTCCGGTGCCAGAAACCAGACGCATATCCAGGTACGGGACGCTCAGACATTGATGAATTGAGTTCATGCCCCTTGCCTAGGTGCTATTAAAGTCGTTGTTTCCTAATTAACAGTCTTTCCTAACTAACTGGCAAACTAAGAAATGTATCTACTAATTGACTGCTAATCAATCTTAGCAGTTGATAAGCTCAAAAGTTGTGTCACTATTATCATGTCGTTATATATGGTGACCGTTAACATAACCAGTATCGTCGTTGTCACATAGTACATAATTTATCTCGTCAAGTTTGCCATGGCAATCTTAAAAATCGCCTTGTGCAATTTATTTCCAATTTGAATGCTCTCCCAAACGATCAATCCCTCATCTGCGTGTACGTTCTTTTCGAACATCTCCCAACCAGAGGCAACGGACATGATAGCTTAGTGCTAGTGCCAGTGGCTCGGTAAGCTTCTAACACAGCAGTGAACGATGTGCCTTGTTTGTTCGCTCATTTGCAGGTCTCATGTTCTTCTGGGTCGAGTCAGGCTCGTTTGACCCGGCTTTCACGAGCACAGACCAGCGGGTGTACGTGTCTATGAAGACGGGAGACTTGTACTTCGCCCAGGTAGAACCGGGGGACTCAAGTAGCTACCAGTGTGTAGTGCGACTGTCTTTGAGCGCGACGTCTCCCTTACGTGAGCTCAGCCCAACAGTCTCACTCTCGGTTGCAGCGCAGAGTACGTAGATCCACGGCGTCACTGTCTCATCCTCATGGTTGAGTTTGTTGATGCCATGATGTCCTGTAATAGCACTTGATTATGAAGGACAGAATTATCTGCATCTCGCTGTAGATATTGTAAGCCAGACGGCAACACATTTCTATTGGTTTAACCTCTTTCAATTAAGCACTGACAATTTCAAGTCAAAACAATTTTCAACAACCTCCCATTTGAGTAGTAGTTTCCTTATGATCCCTTGCGTTTTGCCAGTGTGAGCAGCGGAAACATTTAAGGCACGAGTAGATTGGTAAATTGAGGTATTCTTTATCTTTAGCCCCGCCCCAATCGGCTCCAAACTTGGTTCTTGACGAGGGGGACTCGATATCGTCCGTAACCGGTGACACCGTCCTGATGGAGGGCTTCGCCTACGGAAAGTGAGGCTTTTTCTTCACATTCGCACCCTCCTACCAGCACACAGATTGCATTGCATAGAACGTGCAATGATAGATGTAATAGATATAGTTTTGTACATATTTTACATTGATCATTGCATCGAATGTAAAATAATAGCATTAATAGATGTGAAAAGCTAGATTTCCTTTTCACTCAACAGACGTGTTTTATGCTTCCCAACTTACACCGACAACCCCACTAATAACACAGCGACCCACCCAAACAAACCACCCATCCATTCATGCGAACAACCACCCACCCATTCACACACCCACACACTCACTCACTCACCCATCCACCCACTCACCCACCCACCCACCCACCCACCCACCCACCCATTTCAATGGAACTACACTTCTATTGACTGTATTCTCATATTGATTCTGCTCTTCATCAGCCCCATTCCAACCTTGACGTGGCGGCGTCTGGACGCACAAGGCAATGAGGTTGCTATGCCACCAGCTGATAGACTGACCATGGAGACCTGGAACAGAGCTTTGGTCATCTCTGACGTCAAGCCGGAAGACGCAGGCTTCTATGAGGTCACCGCTACCAACAGTCTGGGTTCACAATCACAAAAAACTCAACTCATCCTCAATGGTAATTAGTTACGTCATACGTCAATTAACCCTGGAAGTGATTTTCTTCACATTTACTACTAGTACTGCACTGTACGTAATTACTAAGTGTTATCAATTTTGCTTTCTCAAATTACAAAATGTTTCCTTTGTTATTGAATGCCACATGTAGTATTTCATTACTGGACAGCCAGTAAGCAAATTGTTTGCAACTATATACACCTAGAAGTTTGTTGCTTAGCTGTTGAACAAAGAACGGTAAGGAAATGTGAAGAGTATCCTAAACATCACAGTCAATATTGTGCCGTTACTGACGCCGGTAGGTACAGCAGTCTAAAGAGAATATGATTTTTCTCTTAACCCTTTATTGTACCCTCTGCAGCTGGACCTCTCTTCATAAAGGACTTGTCTGATCAGAACCATCGTCTAGATCTGGGGGAGTCGGTGACGTGGAACGTCGTCTGGGATGTTGGGAACAACACAGAGCCTGTGGATGTCGTCTGGCTGCATAACGCCGAGGTTCGTAGTCCATACTTCAAAACATCACAACATTCAAGTGAAATGAACAAGAATAGTGAAATCATAGGGAAAACATCACAGACATGCAAAAGAATTCAGTGTCTGATAACCATAGCTTTACGAGATGCTTAAAGACAATCCAATGACCTTTGTGAAGAGTTTCATCAGGTTGGTAAATCATGTTATATTAGAGTTTTCTTGTACACAGCCAACGGTTCTTCTTCGTCCTCCGACGGACTACCGAAACATATGCAGCTAAGAAGAAGAAGTACTTGGTTGCATACATGGGAACTCTCGTACCAAAACATTCGATATATCGAAATATGCCTTGTGTGCTGGACCCGGTTATAACCGGGATAGGGTATTCCCCAGAACAAAACAGCTTTGCGTGCGTGTAGCGCGCGAAGCCGGGAAGTTAGGGGAGTTAGCGCCGCCGGGTGTTTCGCGGGTTTCGTGAGGGAGGTCAGGGGTCAAACATTTTTGATTTTTACTTGGCTAAAAAACCTGGCAGCTTAAGGGTTAAGTAACTGTTTTATGCAGATTCTGGCGGAAGGAGGCAGGTACAGGATGACGCGTTCCGGTAATACAGCATCGCTTCAGATCACCGACCTGACAGAGGAAGATAGCGGCGCCTATCAGTGCTCAATATCAAACATCTACGGCAGGACAAGAAGCTCAGCAGAACTTCACTCAGGAGGTAACGGTACTTTACAGAAACAGGGACAATCAGATGATTAGATCAAATCTGACGAGAGCTTGACACAATCAGAATTTAGAAAACACCTTTTTGTCATCTACCAGGACAGCCTAGGTACCTTCCCCATTAGTTCAGGCTCACCCCCATACTAGTGCATAGCAAGAGATCTACTTAGCGTGAACTAACGAGGATGGCACCCAGGCTAGCCATCTACCATATGCACTCTCAAAACACCATTATTAAAACAAAATTTCTTCACCCACCCAGTGTGCCCTCTATTTCCATAATTCGTATTTGTTCATGATATAAAACAAAGCAATTGGACGACCTGTAAGTTAAAAATATATTCAACACATTTAGGAATTTCATAGTTTTAAGAACAATTATCCAGGGTACCTTTGGAAACCCGGTTTCGCCTTGTTGTGTAGAGACAAACAATGTACATGTGCATGAGCTAGCAGATTTTATGACAGACAGACAGACAGATAGATAGATGATGATACAAATGTAGATAGATGATGATAGGTGATTGTGATAGATGATACATAGGATTCTTAATGATATCAACCAAAAGATACGTTGACCGGTTACCTGAAGACTGTACCACGTTCTTTCCAGCTCCATCCTATGTGAGTAACATGAGGCTGATAGACAGTGGGGACGATTACGCTGTGCTAGGCTGGGACCCGCCCCTGGGTAGTGACGATGATGATATCGCCGGGTATCAGGTGCAGGCTATCCCGAAGGACGGAGGAGACGTGAGGACCCTCGATGTCGGTCCTGGGGAGAGAACGGCGCGTATTGATGGCTTGAATAGCGGCTCTGGGGGTTACACATACCGGGTAAGACTGTTAAAATGGCGCCGTGAACATGTTCACAAATGTGATGAACTGCTGGGATGACTACATACATTAGATCCAGGTATATCGGGCAGTTTTAAAGGGAAACTGAGGTGAAATAGTAATTCATTAACACCGTTTTTGTAGTATGCCAGACACACGTCTGGCTTTACAGGAAGCCATTGCTGCTACAGAGTAAACCTGGCTTATGTAATATCTATAAACAATTAGGGAAACTCTTCCTCAAGCTTTCTATGTCCTCTACTCTGTAAACAGCCCGCAGATGTGAGCCTGTCAATCCCTTTCCCAACATCTCCGTCTTTTTACTAAGGGCACGGCATCCTGATATCCCTTGTTCTTCCCAGGTTCGTGCGAGGAGCTCCGGAGGCACATGGGGTCCATGGACGACCCTTGGAGATAACCGGGGTGGATCCGGCGACCCAGGGGCCAGATCGGCAGAATCCACCAGCCAACTGCTTGCCTGGCTACTCCCGCTGCTGATCGTGCTTCTTCTGTTGCTGCTCCTACTGGTGGGCTAGTTCTCAGTCTATAAGTTTGTCTAATAATATGTAATACAGTTCGATGTTGTATCATGGTCCAACAATACCTTTTAAAATGCCTCATATTTTCCGAAGTTGATATCGTACACGATACATACACTTCCACACAGAGGTAGGAAAAATGTAAGAAATGAAAGGGGATCTGGACAGTGACCCTGACTAAGTGGCAGATGTACTGCCTAGTTGCCAGCTTTTCTTCAAATGCCCATGACAGCTTAGGAAGACGTATGAAGCGGCATTTAACATCTTTCTCTTGAGCCGTAAGCTCTTGAGCTGAGATAACATTGAAGACACACGTGTGCCTTAAAACGTTACGTCTTGATTAAGACATAAAGACACACAAAACTCGCATGGTGCTTTATACGAACAAGACCAATGTTTTAGATAGTTTACTGCAGACGTGATTTCCTAATTACTAACTTTCTCTTCTTGTAATTGACAGTGTATGGTAACTAATTAATGTCAAGTCATGTAAAACTGGAAGCCTTATTTCATGTTTTTCAATACTTACTGCCGTTTACCCAGTGTTGTTGCTGCTGTCTATGGCTAGGGCTGTGTGGGAAATACTGCCCCTGCTGTACCTGTTGGACCTGTTTCGACCGGACGGAATCCAAACCCTACAAAGGTGACCAACTTATTAACAATGCACCCTATTACAAGGACTGATAACATTCTTACACTAGATGGTAAATTTCAACCAATAAAAATATGTTTGAGATGTCAGGTTCCTCAATTCCACATATCAGCTTTTTCACAATGGTCATCTTTTCGTTAATTTGTAAAGACGCTTGTCGTGGTTTTCGTCATTGTTGCTGTTCATAACATCATTGTCTTGTGAGAAAATATTGTCGAATGGCTATTGCAGCTATGAGTATGAGAAAGGATCATCAGGAGATGCTGAAGTTGTACCGACCTGACGCTGTTAAACACGTGCAAAATCCTGACAGGATCACAGGGTACCTGGCCTCCAAGAACGTGCGACTCCCAACCGGCATGAGCGCCATCAAAAAGTAAGACATGCACCTTAAAGTTATGAGAATGCTCAATGTTCTAGAAAATAGAACCCAAATGTATGTATTGATTATGATAAGTTATCTGCTGGATTGTTAGGGGAGTGCTATCACGACAGCATATTCTTATTTCCCAATACCATAGAACGCCCAACTCAACGCTGATTCTCATTAAACCCCAACAAAGTTATCTCTTAGAGCTTCTGTCAGCAGTCTTTTTTCTATCTTCTCTTTATTCGAAAGTATACATTTTATAGTATGGCTAGCAATCACACCAGTGTTATCAGTAACTTCGATAGATCACGTTTAATGCATGTGTTTTAGGCCACGTACTCGAGAAGACCGTCACGAGAAGCTACTGGATAACCTGATCTTTGGGGAGGATGATGCCTTTGAAGGATACTGCGCTGCACTTAGGAGGGAGGAGAAGCTGTACTGGCTAGCAGACACCTTGGAAGGACCAGGTATATGTATATGATATATCTTGACGGTTATTGAAACAAGACAGACGCACGTACAGGAGTTTGAAAAGTAGATAACTGACATTTTGTCCTGATGAAGAATTCTATTTTCTTTTTCACCATCAGGACTACCTGTTGACCGTCGGGAGCAGCTGATGCGACATCAAACTGTCCTGGTTGAAAAGATGGACCCCGATGTAACATTGGCCCATCTCTCCAAGCAAAAGGTAAAGGTCTCAAAAGTCATAGAATAAATCAAAACAACATTCAAGGAAACCGGGAAGAGGTTCTATACAACGTGGTTTGCATTGCGAAATGGAGAAAAACTGCTTATAACATTCAGCGTACAACAATAATTCTTTGCCATGCACTTACCAGATGGTATGTTTTCCAACAGTTGGCATTTCACTTTTGTGTTAGAATAAGTTTGTTTGCCTTTTCAATTACAGGTGTTCACTACCGCCATGAGTGACTATGTGTCGAGTGCAGACACACGTGAGGAGAAGAACAGGCGCATTATTCACCTGCTACAGTCACGTGATGAGCCTGACTTCTACACGTTCTGCGGAGCTCTGAGGCAGAATGAGAGTCAGGCACACCTGGCGGACCTTCTGCAAGGTATTACACTGTTTTCTCAATCTTTATTACAGCTGTCGTACATGCATTGTGCAATCATCTTTCTTCTAAAAAATGGCAAATTGTAAAACATTATTGATAGAACCCCTAGGTTATTTGTTTCGTGACAATCACATCGACGGGGTGAAGGTTCTTGTTGTAAACTGTACATGGGGCATGCAGGTTGCAAGATAAACAACATACAGTGCATTTTAAACACAGTCGTTCTTTGCGAGGCAACGGGTGTTGTCCCATTGCCATCCAGTACAACACTGGCCATCATTACAAAAGTGACATTTTATATTCCAGAAGAAGGACTGGACCTAAACAAAAGCGTACTGCTGGAAGAGAAAAGCCTTGACAACGCAACTATTCACAGTGAATTGGACAGCAAAGGCTACAGTCAGGAAATTCACGGAGAAACACATCGTTTCACCCACACAACTGGTTCGTACAAGACCCTGAAATCTTCTCCACTTATTTCCAAAAAAAACCCTATCACAACATTTCAACTACATGTTTCTTTATGCATCGGCAGACTGAATGATTTGCTATGGCTGAAAATGTATTCCTCTGATGTGAAAATCAATGATACCTGGTTGCCAATGTAAGACCCAAATGAATGCTCATAGTACAAACCTCACTTATCAATTGAAACACGTTTCCATCAGAAATGAAACGGATCAGTGTTCTTAATTCGATCACTTATCGTTTGCGCTACATGTAGCTTAGGTATCTGTAGTGTTAGAAAAGGTCGGATCAAAATGGGATTTGAAACGTTTAGTCCAAGCACAAAATGTAGGTAGTCAATGATATTTTCCTGAATGTCTTGAGCTAGAGGTGATGTTTAGTCGTAGCACGTGCATGGCGTTTCATGAATGCGAACCTTTATTCTGCTTGTCTTTACACTAGTCACGAAGACCCAACACATAAACGAGGTGAACCAACAGAATAGTGCTGTCCAATGGCAAGGTACGGTTATATAAGGCTCTGTGATACAGTGTATTTGTACATAAATGTATTTTTAATTTTTATTTATTTTATTTAATAAACTACGTTACAGAGGTAACTGGACAGGGGTATTGCAAAAGACCAAATATCAGCATGATAGCCGATATTGGTTTGCCTTCGGTGATAGAACCAAATTGAATGCTATGTTGCGCTATAAAAAGGGTTGATCGAGTACATCACTCAAAAATTAAATGCACCATCAGCATTAATGAGATGTTGTATGATCACCAGTACCACGTTGTGGTCGACCAAGATGAGTGTTCTGCATTATCTAGTTTTACACCATCGATAACTCTTACTAGTATAGTGGTTGAAGTATACACTGTTGCTGTTATTTTTATACATCGTTTTCAAGTTGCAACTATATACAATGTCTCTTATCTCCAGCATCTAATGGGGGTGTCTACATCATGGACCAGCGGCGGGAGGCTGACCCCATACAGAGGCAGCTGTCCCTCACCGACCCGACTATCAGGTCTGGGGCCTCAGCGGTGGCCCGGAGGGGGCAAGCGGTCATTCTGGAGGTCAACGGAGAAGGTGTGTCCCTTACATCTATGTGTCAGGAAGTCACAGGGCATTTAGATATAGGCTAGTACAGGTGACATCAAGTCAAGTCAAAGGAGTGTTTCATTCTACTGGAACAGGCAAGTTAAAGACGAATAAAAAAATGCATCTGTTTGATTTTTTGTCACTACATGTCGTGAAATAACAACCTCAATTGCTCAATTGTATCATACATAAGGGCCCTGCATCCTTGCATGGGCGTGGCACGGAACGAAGATATTTGTGTTAGAACACTGCCTATACTGGCAACACGACACAGAACTAACGTAATGCTGTGGAAAAGGTCTTGCTCACGACTACCTATCGTTTAAATTTTCAAGTGGACGATGCCCATTGGTTGCTGAACGACGGATCCCTGCCGCAGAACAAGGGTATCCACGTACGTACGTACGGCCTGACCCACGAGCTGAATATAGACGGCATGACCCCTGAACTGTCAGGCACCTACACCTGCCAAGGTTACACTCCAGATGGCGCCATGTTGACATGTGACATCGGAATCACGTTGCTGGACTCCAACCCATCTCTGTAAGCTAATAGAACAACAAACAGTGCTCCACGATGTTGTTTTTCTGAAAAAACAATTAATCTTGTAACATTGGCCTGACCCCGCTTGCCGGAGGTTAGGCAAGGAAAAGTTTTATCATTTCGGAAACTGGAATTGTAGCATTCTGCCATTAATGATGCAAATAATGTCCTAATCTGTATATCATTCGTAATTCTGCACTATAGTACATTCTTGGAATCATTTGATGATCTATAAAGTAAACTTTTGAACACGTTATAGAATGTTTAGGACACCAGAGTATGTAACATGCATAATTTTGAAGTTCACAGAGAAATCACAAAGATAAGAATCTGTTGTCATAGATTGAACGTAGAAATCGGAAGGTATAAAAAAATGTCCTGTGACCACAGGTTTTGTCCATTGTGGCCAAATGATATTGAAGATGTTCATCTCAGTTTCCACTTGCTCAAAATAATCTAATACATTCCATCCTTTAGATAAATTCAACTACAGTTCCACCACCTCTTACCTTCGCTAAATTAAATGATATTAACCTTTTCGAGTGACGTATTATGAATGTTTACTATTGATGATCCAAATGAGGTCCTCATTTACATGAATTAGCTCAGTTGATCATCTTCTCTACCCAAATAACACGAGTTGTTCAAAGTATATAAGTCTTATCTAGGCAATGAAGGCTATTGTCGCATTTCCCCATAAATTATGTTATTGAGGCCCTGTTTTGTATGGTTTACATCTATAATTATGTTCACCCTTACTCAGATTCGTAATGGCGCAAGTATGAAATTCCCATCATCAGCTAAAACATAACCCTCTTGGCGAAGGTAATTACATTCCATGAGGGGGTGATCCCTACATACAAGGTGACAACCCTTACTGTGTACAAATAGGTAAATATATCAAAGAATGTTGAGATCTTAGAACTAGTAATGTAAGTGATACGTTAATCTCGACATGTTGAAGTATTCATATACTTGTACTTAGGTTAATCATTTTATATACCATTGTTTGTTGTTTGCATGTATAGTTGTAGAAGACCTTACGAAAGTCGCTGTACTTTTGTCGTGTCAATAAAGATTTCTTCATATCAAAGGATGTTTTATATCATATAGACCTTAGAATCAGTAGCGTAAACAATACCTTAAACTCGAAATGTGGATTTAGTATCATTATCGTTTACGTGTAAGAGACCTTACAAAAGTCACTGTCCTTTTTTGTGTCAATAAATATTTGTATAGTATGACTTATGGCAAAAAAAGTAATCAGTATACAGCACAGAAGGTGGCGCTTCATAAAAATTCATTGGCTTGGCACGCAAGTTGTTAGTATTGATGCTGAGTCTCACTATATATACAATGTATTAATTTCAGGCATTGACTTGTAACAATAGCCATGTTTATAAAGGAACTCTTCGTTGAAAAGAGTTGAAGTTTATTTAGATGTTTCATATAGTAGAAATCTGTCTGGTAATAACAGTCTATATGATATAGTGATAAGCAAGTTGAAAATCTTAATGAGTTTTCATTATAATTAGCTTAGTATATGATGGACGTACCACAGAGATAACCGGTTCTTTCTCTACATTGTCAGTTCGCCACAGTCGATTCGCTACATGGCATATGCTATTTCGCTACATGGCACAAAGTTGTTTCGCTACATAGTACATGTTCTTTCGCTACATGGTTAGTTGTTATAATTGAATGTTATTTATCGAGATAGACAAGTATCATAAGAAATGGTTTTACTACAAACACTTACGTGTTGTCAATGAATGGAATCGGACATCCGCGGTAAGAATTTCGGCCTCATGAAGGTGAGAGGCCCGATGATTTTCTGACAGAGTGCGGTCACGTTTCATACAGCGTGAGTAGGGACTCAAGAAGTTATTTCTATTACGCATGCATTTTAGGTACGGATTTCCGTGTGGGTAAAAGTAAAGTTTGAAACTTCTTGGTCAGACATTGATTTTTTTTTTAATGTGCCTATACATATACTATAGAGGTGGGTGGGGGCAACTTTGGTCAGCTATAACTCTGTAACCATGAGAGTCCATGGGCCAGGTCCCTCAAAATAGCCACTTGGGACAAAGGGTGACTTACTTTTTTGAAAAGGTTAATTCCTCTACTTTATAATTATGCATGATAACAATGTCAAATGTCCAGCTTTTTAGGAATTATCACGTGATATGGTGACGTCATTAAAATGGACCTCGATTTTTGGGACTTAATTCAGAGGACTGGGATAAAATATCAAACATCAATAATCTTCGGTGAAAATCGGTTTGTAGGCAAAAGATACCACAGGAATCACGAAATAGTATGTTTTTGGTTGATATTTTAACTCTATAAGAAGCTATGAGTCTTTGAAGTCCATTTTTTGGGGTAATTTTGTGTAAAAAATGTATTTGTTTACTTTCCAAAATCAGGCATTTATTTGGGCCACCTATGGGGTCTTGTGTAATACGTTATATTGATAGGCCATATCATTTTTTGCATTTTGGGCTTTGAAACAACAAAATCCGTCAAAAATATCAGGAGTTATAAGGGTTTTAAGAATTACACCCAACGGCCATGTTATCAAATCACCGCAAATATCGCAATGCATCATGGGTAATTTTAAGAGGGTCTGTCTGTCATCATACCTTTAAGCAAAGGACAAAATGTCGATTTTTAAAAAATTTTGGGTGGTGGTAAGGTCTTGGTCTAATTGTAGAAAAATGGGTAAGTTTTGCGTTGACTGGTGGTCACCGGTTGCCATGGAAACGGTCATTTTTTTTAAAGATGGCGGATTTCTATCCGAAAAGGCTCAATCTCGTCCAGAATACACCATCTTTGGCCTACAGAAACGCCACCTAACTAGAGGGACAACATTTGCGAGCAAATGCAGAATGTTAACCTTCACATGGTCTATCTTTACGTTTCCAACAAGGAAGGATAAGTTATTTTATTTAGTTGGATAAGTGAAAAAGGGACGAATAAATTCTCATAAATTTCGACCTGTAAGGTACGTTAATGAAGACCAACGACATGGTTGCATAATGTGCACAATCAATAAGGAAGATTTATATTTCAATAATGCTAAATGACACGAATAGCATACTCACTTACATGACAAAAGGTAAGTCAGGCTCATGAATATTCAAGAACGTTCATGAACATTTCCTGACAATACATGAACATTCATGAATATTTATGAATTTTTATGAACGTTCATGAAAATTCATAAATATTCATGAACGTTCATGATCATTCCCGAACATTCATGATCATTCCCGAACATTCATGAAAATTCATGAACGTTCATGAACATTAATGAATATTAATGAACATTTCTGAAAATTCATGAACATTCATGAACATTCCTGAAAATTCATGAACATTCATGAATGTTCATGAATAGCCTGAATATTCATGAATGTTCATGAACGTTCATGAACATTCATGAAAATTCATGAATATTCATGAACGTTCATGAATGTTCATGAATTTTCATGAATGTTCATGAACGTTCATGAATTTTCAGAAATGTTCATTAATATTCATTAACGTTCATGAACATTCATGAAAATTCATGAATATTCATGAACGTTCATGAACATTCATGACTAGAGTTCCACGACCTCATACCTTCGCCAAATGATTTTAACCATTGTGACTGACGTATTAGGAGTATTTCTTATCAATTATAAATCATACCTGGTCCAGTTGATTGTCTTAAAATATGACATGTCCAAAGTATGAGCTTAACAAAGTATGAGCTTAACAAAGAAGGCGATGCTAATATTGATCATCAATTATGCAAATGAGGCCCTTATCAGCATAATTTTATCCAACGATGTTCACATTCACATAAATTCCCGACGCCACAAAAAAAGTATCAAATGCATGAAATTTCCGTCATTTACCAGTATGGAATTATAGTAGTTTCTCCTTTAAGTATGCAAATTAGGCCCACATTTGCATATTTTCTATCTTCAACATTCCTCTCTTCCTCAGTTACAATTTGAATAGTCATATCATGGCACAAAGCAGATTTTTTTAAGGGGCCTCATCAATTATGCAAATTAGAATCTGATTTGCATAATTATCGGCCAATCATTCTAAGCATCACACAAGCTATCGACATACCAAAAATCATGACCATCCATCAAGGCCATCTTGAGTTAAAGTTTTTTCTCATTAATTATGCAAATGAGGTCTTCATTTACATAGTTCATATCAATTAATATTTCTCTCTTCCTCACTTACATATGTCACATGTTTCAGAGTCCTATCATGGAATTTGGCGGATGTATAAACTTTCCTCATTAATTATGCAAATTAGATAATGATTTGCATAAAAAGTATCTAATCATGTTCATCATCACTCAAGCTATCTACTTACCAAAAATAATTGCCATCCATCAAGCCCTTCTTGAGTTATTCCCTTTCAAAGTCAGATGCAAAACCTGCTCCTGCAGTTCCAAAAAAGCCGCTAGGGGGCCAAACCCATACCACTTACTCTCTGTCCAAAGAGCTATCTACCACTCAAAAATCAGTTCCATAGCATGTCCAGAACACGAGATATCAAAACAGGAAGTTCCGCCGCAGTACCATAACAAGCCGCTAGGGGACCCAAAATCTAATCATTTCCTAGTCTCATCAAGACCTACCCACCTACCAAATATCAAGACAATCCATCCAAGCCTTCTCGAGTTATGCTGTACATTACATACATACACACAAACGCTACCCTCTGCATAACCTTCTCGGCGAAGGTAAATATTCATGAATATTCATGAACGTTCATGAACATTCCTGAAAATTCATGAATATTCATGAAAAGTCATGAACGTTCATGAACATTCCTGTAAATTCATGTTATTGAACGTTCATGAATGTTCATGAATTTTCATGAATGTTCATGAACGTTCATGAACATTCATGAATATTCAGGCTATTCATGAACGTTCATGAATATTCATGAATATTCAGGATATTCATGAATATTCATGAACGTTCATGAATTTTCATGAACGTTCATGAAAATTCATGAAAATTCATGAAATTTCATGAAAATTCATGAAAATTCATGAACGTTCATGATAATTCATGAATATTCATGAACGTTCATGAACATTCCTGAAAATTCCTGAATTTTCATGAATTTTCATGAATTTTCATGAATTTTCATGAATTTTCATGAATATTCATGAATATTCATGAACGTTCATGAACATTCATGAATATTCATGAATATTCATGAACGTTCATGAACATTCCTGAAAATTCATGAATATTCATGAATATTCATGAACGTTCTTGAACATTCATGAAAATTCATGTTCATGAACGTTTATGAATGTTCATGAATTTTCATGAATGTTCATGAATATTCATGAACGTTCATGAACATTCATGAATATTCAGGCTATTCATGAACATTCATGAACGTTCATGAATATTCATGAATATTCAGGATATTCATGAACATTCATGAACGTTCATGAATTTTCATGAACGTTCATGAAAATTCATGAAAATTCGTGAAGATTCATGAAAATTCATGAAAATTCATGAACGTTCATGATAATTCATGAATATTCATGAAGTTTCATGAATTTTCATGAATTTCATGAATTTTCATGAACGTTCATGAAAATTCATGAACGTTCATGAATATCCTGAATATTCATGAATATTCATGAACGTTCATGAATGTTCATGAATAGCCTGAATATTCATGAACGCTCATGAATATTCATGAATATTCATGAATATTCAGGATATTCATGAACGTTCATGAATGTTCATAAATTTTCATGAATGAAAATTCATGAATTTTCATGAACGTTCATGAATATCCTGAACGTTCATGAATGTTCATTTATAGCCTGAATATTCATGAACATTCATGAATATTCAGGCTATTCATGAACATTCATAGCCTGAATATTCATGAACATTCATGAATATTCAGGCTATTCATGAACATTCATGAACATTCATGAATATTCATGAATTTTCATGAATGTTCATGAACGTTCGTGAACATTCATGAAAATTCATGAAAATTCATGAAAATTCATGAAAATTCATGAAAATTCATGAACGTTCATGATAATTCATGAATATTCATGAACGTTCATGAAAATTCATGAAAATTCATGAAAATTCATGAACGTTCATGAATGTTCATGAATATCCTGAACATTCATCCTTATGAACGGTCATGAACATTCATGAATATTCATGAACGTTCATGAAAATTCATGAATATTCCTTGTAGCGCTAAGAATTCCTGAATAATGCCTTTATGTCAAAAATCAATCAAAACAAGATTATGCAAATTTATCTAATTATTGTTCAAATCAAGTGTTAAGTATATGTTACAGGTATGTAGAATATATGTTAATTAGGTGGCGTTTCTGTAGGCCAAAGATGGTGTTAGTTATTCTCGACGAGATTGAGCCTTTGCAGATAGAAATTCGCAATCTTTAAAAAAATGACCGTTTCCATGGCAACCGGTGACCACCAGTCAACGCAAAACTTATCCATTTTTCTACAATTAGACCAAGACCTTACCACCACCCAAAATTTTTAAAAAATCGACATTTTGTCCTTTGCTACAAGGTATAATTACAGACAGACCCTCTTAAAATTACCCATGATGCATTGCCATATTTGCGGCGATTTGATAACATGGCCGTTGGGTGTAATTCTTAAAATCCTTATAACTCCTGATATTTTTGACGGATTTTGCTGGTTCAAAGCCCAAAATGCAGAAAATTATATGGCCTATTAACATTATGTATTACACAAGACCCCAAAGGTAGCCCAAATATATGCCTGATTTTGGAAAGTAAACAAATACATTTTTTACACAAAATTACCCCAAAAAATGGACTTCAAAGACTCATAGCTTCTTATAGAGTTAAAATATCAACCAAAAACATACTATTTCGTGATTCCTGTGGTATCTTTTGCCTACAAACCGATTTTCACCGAAGATCATTGATGTTTGATATTTTGTCCCAGTCCTCTGAATTAAGTCCCAAAAATTGAGGTCCATTTTAATGACGTCACCATATCACGTGATAATTCCTAAAAAGCTGGACATTTGACATTGTTATCATGCATAATTATAAAGTAGAGGAATAAACCTTTTCAAAAAAGTAAGTCACCCTTTGTCCCTCTGTTTGGTACCAAAAACCTGCTTGGCCCATGGACTATGAACAATATAATATTACGGTCTTCAGTTTTCAAATACGTACCAAGTGCCCTATCAATTAAAAGGAAAGTTTGAAACTTCTTGGTTAGACATTGTTTTTTCTAATATGGTTTTAATAAAGCTAGACAGTGATTAGCGAGCACACCCAGGTTTCGGGAACAATTAATTAACATTTGTTCACGCGTTAGTAACTGTCACATCTGACCTCGCGGGGGGACGGGGGTGTACTGGCTGTTGTCATAGATGGCCCACATGATACGATACGGGTACGCTCTTGCGGGCAATTGAATTTATCGGGATGGAAAATTTGTCTCTATATTCCCAGATGGTGGTAACTGGAGACATTTAGTTGTCAAAATGGGTAAGTTACGTCACGATGACTCAATATCAAACGAATATCGAAGTTGGAATGTAATTGCAGATGGCATCGTGCCCAACTACGTGATAATATGTACCAAATTGGTACGTGTCGCTAAAGTTTAAGTTCGTGTCACCTAATGACACGAAAATATGCTTATCGTACCTATCATATGGTAATGAGAGGCATAACGTTGTCAAAACAGTTGCTTCATAATCACTCATACCTATTTAAATGTGCTCCACTTTACCAAGCTATAATATGGAAGAATTTGGCACGTACTAGTACTTTCGTCATGTCCAACGACCTGAAAAAGGTACGGCTCCCCTCCCATCCCGCCCTTGAGGGTTCATCAGATCATCACAGTTTAGCCTAGTTTTCTCTGGGGCCGACCAACAGGCGCCTGCCCCCAAAACATGCGACATACACATGAAAAGCTGAAGACAAGCAAACGCACCCATGCTAAGATGTCAGTGATACAGGTCATCTTAATGTCTTGCCTTGAGATTGATTGATTGATTAATTAATTGATCGATTTATTGACATGTAAAAAACTGTCTTTCCTGCATGAGGTAGAATTAATATCACTACCAAGTGTGTTACGATTTAAAAAACAGCTTCAATGGCAATAAGCCATTTCAATGACGAGGCTTCATCTGTAAACCAACACAATGAATGCTCCTTTTTTTTTACAAAAACATTAAAATATTCGACTGTGAAAAGTTCCCATGTCCCAAATGGCGACGAGCCAAAAGAAGGCTTCATAGTGCACACCGCCCTACGCCCATGTTCAACAGGTTTAATGACGTTTAGTTCATTAATATTCGTCACTGCCACTGTCAGATATCATTATCGGGGACGCTATCTCATATGAGAAGTCCGCGTCTACGTCTGCCTGCTCCCAGAAGAACAGTTGCTACAAGCTTCGTCCTTGCAGTCTACAAACCACCTGCCGTGGACGTGGTGACAAAGAGTGTGATTATACTTTCCATCTGTTTTTTGCTGTTAGTAATACGCTTACGGTATTAAGATTAACACTCTGTGCATAGCGAGTGTGTACGTTTGAGCTGTCTGTAATTAATTGACAAACTCACCCTTGCTTAAGAAGAAGCGCGGTTCTTAGATACTGCGATGCTATGCCTCCTGAAGGGAACAGTAGTTCAACCTTTTGTCTGTTGTTATAGCTGGTCTCCATATTCATCGTAAATCTGTTTGTTGAACTTTTGTTTCGTCCGTATTTCACGGTATCCGCCGCGCTTACGCTGGCTTCCAATGTACTTGGCGTGCACCCAGTGCATGCGCCGCGGGTTGTCGAAAATTCAGTGAACACCGGTTTCGGACGATGAAACTGCTGTTCTTACAATTTTTAGTTTCAGGCCAACAAATCTTCTCAACCGCTGCTGGCGTATTTCACATGGAAATGTTTGTTGTCCATACTATGCCATAAAGTGACATTAACCGGTCCCAGCCCGACCGCGGGTTGGATCGCTCTCCGGCCTTCGCGCGCTCCTACCCGCGCGCTAGAGTTACTGTATATGGAATACACCGTGTAATATTTTCCATGTACACACATTGTACTTAGTGTTATTCTGCGAAGAAATGCGTGGTGCAGTGGCACGCAAATAGAACAGAAAGAGGCAGCTAGAAAGACGTAACGATTTAGTTTCCCCAAACATCTGCTTGAAGATAATTGCTAGTAACGCAGAAAGACAGAAGATGGGTGTGAATGGGCCGGGCACCTCGAGGCATGATTTGGGTGACATGTGTTGTGTCTTTAGAACGCCATGCAATGATTCTTTTCTCATAACATGTGACATTCTCACGAACGTTTGCAGAAACGTAAACAGTATGAATAAGTGTGGCAATTAAAAATTATTGCCATAGCGAAGGCATCTGGATTGATCTTACTTCCCTGTAAGGAAAGTACCAGCGTAGCACTCTAGATCTTAGTTCTGCCATAAAATATAAAACGCACTTAGAAATCAGAAAGGCACCATGTAACTCGAGTTCCTAGCATATATGGAAAGGCCGTAGTACACTCCCGTTGTAGTGCCTTTTTCTCTGGCATTGTTGGATAGGTGGAGTGAGAAACTAGGTCGGAAGTTTAGAAAATCGGTTTGCTGGGGCTCCTATGATCGTTTTGGTTGTTATTATAGCTCTGTAGGATGTGTTTTCGAGGAGCTACTGTTGTTTTTCCGACACCGCACCCCTCCCCGTAAGGCGTTCAGTGTAGACTGCCCAAGCGGTAACCCAAGTTATTTATCGTTCCGTTCAAAACTTTGCCTTTCTTTATAGGCTTGAATCTCCTCAAGCTTTGGTTTTCACAGAGGTTTCTTGGTGGGAGGCATGATGTTTAGCACGTTCTTGTGATGATAGATCAACTGGGATGTGCAAACCCTTTCCAAAGCTAGAATACTAGATTCGGTGAACTCCCTGACACACTCCCGGCAGTACGAAATCGGACACCACGTAAAAGTAGGTCATCTGTCATCGACAGCTGAGTGCTTGGATGCCAGACGTGCTGATGGGGTATCAAGTGACAGGAGGGCATCCACAGAGTTGGCCGGACGGATTCCTGAAATTCCTGTGGAATTCTGGGAATTCTTGCAAATCGGGCGTAAAATATACTATTAAGCTCGCCCCTAAGGCTTCGCTAAAAACACAAATTCATCGTAATGAATTTGCCCCAAACCATTCAAAGCGCAACCTTTCTTACCGTCGGGTGGTGTTAAAGCTAGACAGTGATTAGCGAACACACCCAGATTTCTGGGAAAAATTATCATCGTTCCCTGAATTATGGTTTGTTCAGACGTATGTAAATGTCACTTTGACCTTGCGAGGGGAAGGGGGCTGGAAGTTTTCATGGCTGGTTCACAGGACACAGGTACTCTCTTCGGGAGTTTGGGGCGATTGAATTAATCGGTGTGGAAACTTCATCATTCTATTCGAAGATTATGGTAACTGTGAACATTAAGACAGTTGTCAAAAAGGGTAAGTTACGTCACGCAGACTCAATATCAAACAAATATCGAAGTTGGAATACAATTGCAGGTGGCATATCGTGCTAAACGCGACGCGATGATATCTACCAAGTTGGTGTGTCCCGCCATCAATATTGCCGTACGATCTGAAAAAGGTACGGCTCCACTTCTATCCCACCCTTAATGGTGTGTCAATAATTATCTTCGCCGAGGAACTCGGAGTAGATTATGTTTTCGGTTGAGCCGGCTGTTGTGTGGGTCTGTATGTATGTCAAGAGCATAACTCGGGAAACCTTTGATGGATCTTCATGATATTTGGTAGGTGTGTAGTGGTTGTGCAAAGGAAGGTCAAGTTAAAAAATCATTCACCTGTCGTTTTCCAACAATACTGCAGCGGACTTTTAATTTCTCTGTGTTTGTATGTAGGCAAAAAAAGTGACGGAAACGTTGATGGATCTCAATGATTTTTGGCAGTTTGGAAGAGATTGTGGGAACGGAGGTCAAGTTTAAAAATGATTTATTTGGCGCTTTCCTACAGAACTGCAGCAGGCTTTGTGTGTGTGAGAGTTTGTATGTCGCCAGCATAACTCGAGGAGCTACTGGCGGTTGTGCATGATATTTCGTGGATAGGTAGTGATGTCAAAGAGGAAGGTCATGTTCGATAATGGGCCTCCTATCGGGTATTTGAGGTACTGCAGCGGAGCTTCAACGTTTGAGGCCAAATTTTCTGGAGGCGTCAGGTTCATGATTTTTTGGTAGTATATAGCTTCTCGGACGGCAAGTGAGTGGTGGGAATTAAGGCCCCCTAGCTGCTCGTTTGGAACTGCAGTTGGCGTTTTTGTTAATACATTTGGAGACGAATAACTCCAGCAGGGATTGACGGATTATCATAATTTATGGCATGTGGATAGTTTCGGTGATGCTTTACATAACTGAATACTTGTCATGTAAATAAGACGATAATTTGCATAATAAATGAGGAAAGTTTATGAATTCGCCGAAAGCTTGTAGTCAAATTTCATACAAGTGCTATGGTAACGATTTTTAAATGGTGTACAGCTCTTGGGGCAGGGAGTAAGTGATGTAAGTTTAGACCCCCTAGGGGCTTGCTTAGAACTGCAGTAGACCTTTTTTATGTTACCTTTGGAGGCGAATAACTCGGGTAGGGTTTGATGAATTTGCATTGTTTTGGGCAGGTAGGTTATTGAGGTAATGATTAACAAATAAAGACGTATGAAATTGTAATTAGGGTCTAATTAAGTGGTGAAATAGGCTTGTTTATAATTACATTTTTAAGTACCCTTTGTCGACCTATATCAAAGGGCAACACCTGCTTGTCAGCAGGCCTGTGCAAATTAGATTGATGCTCTCTGTTGACCTCAAAAACCACCGGCCAAACTACACTCCGGCTGGGACGGAGCTTATATCAACAAACACAGGAAAGGTCTGATCCTGTGTGGGACAAGTCAAAACGATGAATATAAGGAAATGTGCAAGCAGCAGGCACTACAGAAGGCATTATACTAAGCTTTATGTGGTTTGTAAAATGCAGTTGTATACCACACTGGATGTGGACCACAGTCCTTCGTAGATGAGAGTAAGAAAAGGTTCTTGCGCAGATAGTGACATGAAAATCCTCAAAATCAGGATAATCTTTAAACAGACCCATGCTACCCATCAGGACCTGACTGAACTCCCCTCCAGGGTGTTTCACAGAGACACGAAAAAACAGTAACAGGTCTCACAAATCTAACACCCTCCAAAAAAAAGTGAAACAGTAGGCTCTAGAGAGATATTGTCAATAGCAGTAGGTGCAAGAGTCGTTGTCACTGCCAACGTTAACATATTAGACGGAATTGTTAAGGGCGCATTCGTAGGCATTGACAGCACATGCCATGATGTCCACACCTTCCTCGTAAAATTCGACAGTGAAAGCAAATACAAGAAAGATTTACCCAAATGCGGTACACATCAAAAGACAATGTTCAATAAGTTCTCAGTTACGGCAAGCGGACGATCCAAGCACGACGAGAACAGTATCCTCAATCTTTAGTATGGGGCTGTACCTAAAGTTTAAGGTAGATCACTGGACAAAACTGTTGTCCCCTTTGAGCGCAAACGGGTCGTTTTTTCTCAGGTCATGTATATGTTGCCTTACGTCATGTTGACTTTGAACGGATTGTATCTATTGGGATTTAAATCGTATACAATTAGTGAATTACAATACTGTAAACCAAAATATATGTTCTTAAAGAAATGGAACTCCTAAAACAGCTGCCTGTGTCAAAGGTTACACAACAACCTAACACAGAAGACCGTGATACTTGCATTAAATGTCAAGTTCCTGAATATACTCCTACGCGGAACATCTAAAAAATATGAGAGCTGACAGATCAACACAACCAGTCGATGTCTTCTGTTTCGTGGAAACCTTCCTGAATGGCCGACAACAGACTAAAAATTTTCTGCCACAAGCAACGGCATTCAGAGCAGACAGAAATGGAACAGGAGGAGAGGGGATGACTGTTGCTACACAAGACGTCAATTCTACACAGCCGATATATTTCAGCCGATGGAGTGAAGTGCATAGCTACCACAGTCACCAAACTATCGACCACAGTTGAAACAAATCAAAGGAGCGAGTAGAAACAGAAGTGATCCCAACCGAGATTCGAACTCACGCCGAAACCGGAGGCCAGATCACAGGCACTAGGCTCAAGGTCGCAACCAGTTAGACTGGTCAGTTGGAGGCGTTTGAACCCCCACTGTTACACTACTCCCCCTTTTCTTTCTAGACTGAGTCTCCGAGTACGATATTCCCTGTGTAATCTGATCGTTACTCACAGGGCCGGTGTGGGAACCAGTGAAACAAATCAAAGGAACGAGTAGAAACAAGTGATCCCAACCGAGATTCGAACTCACGCCGAAACCGGAGGCCAGATCACAGGCACGCACGCCTTAACCACTAGGCTTAAAGGTCGCGACCAGTTAGACTGGTCAGTTGGAGGCGCTTGAACACTGTTACACAGTCAACAGCATTAACATCTACAAACCACACTCCTTGCCTGAAGCAGCCTTGTTAATTGACTGAGCTTGAGGTGTGTTGCCAATTATTATCACAAGTAACACGTGTATCAACTAAAATACTTTTCAGAACTAACGTTCGATAAATGTGGTAAATAGCTAGAGCTCTTTCAAGTAGATTTATCAACACCAGATAAAAAGGCGATGTTACCTAAACTTCTCCATGATACAGATGCAGAATCCCCCCAATATTCATAGTCATCAATGTTTGTAAATGTCTTTGAATATTCATCAATGTTCATGTCAATTTTCATTAGTATCTATATAAAATATATGATAATATTGAAACGCATACTTATAGTATTCATAGATTCATAAATTCGTAAATTCATTAATTCATTAATTCATAAATTCATTAATTCATTTATTCGTGAATTCAATTTATAAATTTATAATTTGTATAACAGTCCCGCGAGTCAAGTGAACGAATTTCTGAATTTCTGAATTTCTGAATTTCTGAATTCATGAATTTATGAATATCATGAATATCATATGATGCCTTACGTCATCGCCTTGAATTATGATATTATGATATAATGATATTATGATATCATGATATCATGATTTTATGATATTATGATATCATTATATTATTATATTATTGTATTATTATATTATTATATTATTATATTATGATATGATATTATGATATTATGATATTATGATATTATGATATTATGATATAATGATATTATGATATTATGATATTATGATATTATGATATTATGATATTATGATATTATGATATTATGATATTATGATATTATGATATTATGATATTATGATATTATGATATTATGATATTATGATATGAGCTTGAGGTGTGTTGCCAATTATTATCACAAGTCTGTCGCCAGCATAACTCAAGAAGCTGTTGATGGATCTGTATGATATCTAGTGGATGGGTAGGGTTTACAGAAAGGAAGTTCAAGTTCGATAATGGGCCTTCTAGCGGGTCCCCCTTTTCCAACAGAGCTTCAAAATTTGGAGGCAGATTTTCTGAAAGTGCTATGGTCATGATTTTTGCGTGGTAGATAGTTCATGCCACAAATTTGGGCTTGTGGGAGTTTTTGTTTTGACATTCGGACATGAATAACTTGAGAAGGGGTCTACAGATCGTCGTGATATTTGGTATTTACAAAGCTCAGATGTTGCTTTACATAATCAACTAGAGTTCCATACTGATGACTGACTGATGTATTTAGGAGTGTTTCTCATCAATCATAAATCATACCAGTTGATCGCCTTCACCCAAATAACAGAAGTTGTCCAAAGTATGAGGCCTTTATCATTTTCGGAGGTTATGCCTCTATCATTTTGGCATTTCGGATATTCCGGATATTCCGGATATTCCGGATATTCCGGATTATCCGGATATTCCTGAAATTCCGGATATTCCTGAAATTCCGGATATTCCGGATATTCAGGATATTCCGGAAATTCCGGATATTCCGGATATTCCGGATATTCCGGAAATTCCGGATATTCCGGATATTCCGGATATTCTGGAAATTCCGGATATTCCGGATATTCCGGATATTCCGGACATTCCGGAAATTCCGGATATTTCGGATATTCCGGAAATTCCGGATATTCCGGATATTCCGGATATTCCGGATAATCCGGATATTCCGGATATTCCGGAAATTCCGGATATTCCGGAAATTCCGGATATTCCAGATATTCCGGAAATTCCGGATATTCCGGACATTCCGGAAATTCCGGACATTTCGGAAATTCCAAATCTTCCAAATTTTTCGAGGTCTGAAGCAAAACCTGTTCCTGCAGTTCCAAAAAAGCCGCTAGGGGTCCAAAACCTACACCACTTACATCGCTAGGGGTCCAAAGAGCTATCTACCACTCAAAAATCAGGACCATGGCGTAGCATGTCCAGAACACGAGAAATCAAAACAGGAAGTTCCGCTGCAGTACCGTAACAAGCCGCTAGGGGACCCAAAATCATTTCCATGTCTCATCAAGACCTACCCACCTACCAAATATCAAGAAAATCCATCCAAGCCTTCTCGAGTTATGCTGTACGTTACAAACACACAAACAAACGCTACCCTCTGCATAAACTTCTCGGCGAAGGTAATGAAAGGAAAGTTTGTTAACCCACTGCATTTCATAATCGGACATGGGACTGTCAGGTCATGTAACCAGATGGCCTTGCATAAACGTACATGTAGGTCAAATAAATAAACTATCCTCCAAGTAGAGGTGTGGGTCCTGCTGGTTTTTAACGCGTTCAGTTTAGGCATTTTTGTTCACCACGATTGGCGACATAAATTAAAAGGGGACAAAATAGAAAGCCTGACAAAAACACCTAAAAAAACGACAAAAACCAGCCAGACCCACTCCTCTGCTTGGAGAGTACACTGTACTAAAACTGCACCACTGCTGCTAGGTGCGGAAAAGTCACATGTACATGTACTATGTCTTTCAAAATGTGTATGATATGGAATAAAGATTTATTCTATTCATATATATTGACTGTGCCATTTCATCATCACTTTCAACTTACAACACTGTAATATTGAACCTTTGTGGCCAATATAATATCAACATACTCATATTTTTTCATGACCAGTTATAACATATACATTTGTACCAGCACACTCTACACATATACTAGTCCTGTACCACCAAATGATTTTTAACCTCATCTAGACTGGACTCATTCGCCCCATCATAACTTACAAATGGTATGGTGCATGATCAAATTTGCAGGGGGTGATAAGCACGTAAATATCAATCACTCTCAATAATAAGCCTTCATTATTTGGCGAAGATAATGTGTTCGTGGAACTCTAGTTACAGTTTAGCATAGTTTTCTCTGGGGCCGGCCAACTGACGCCTACCCTCCAAACATTGCGACATACAGATGTACAGCTGAAGACAAGCAAACAAGACAAGATGTTCGATACAGATCATCTTAATGGTTTACCTTGAGATGTTGAAAAAAGCTGTCTTTGTTACAACTAACATCACTACCAAGTGCGTTACGATTTAAAGAACGGCTTCAATGGCAATAAGCCGTTTCAATGACGAGACTTTATCTGTATACCAGCACAATGAATGCTCCTTTTTTACAAAAAACATTAGAATATTCGACTGTGAAAAGTTCCCATGTCCCAAATGGCGACGAGCCAAAAGAAGGCGTCATCGTGCACACCGCCCTACGCTCATGTTCAACAGGTTCAACGGCGTTTAGGTCATTAATATTCGGCACTGCCACTATCAGATATCATTATCGGGGACGCTATCTCATATGAGAAGTCCGCGTCTGCCTGCTCCCAGAAGAACAGTTGCTACAAATTTTGTCCTTACAGTCTACAAACGACCTGCCGTGGACGTGGTGACAGTGAGTGTGATTGTATTTTCCATCTGTTTTTTGCTGTTAGTAATCCGCTTACGGTATTAAGATTAACACTCTGTGCATAGCGAGTGTGTACGTTTGAGCTGTCCGTAATTCATTGACAAACTCACTCTTACTCAAGAAGAAGCGCGGTTCTTAGATACTGCGATGCTATGCCTTCTGAAGGGAACAGTAGTTCAACCTTTTCTCTGTTGTTATAGCTGGTCTCCATATTCATCGTAAATCTGTTTGTTGAACTTTTGTTTCGTCCGTATTTCATGGTATCCGCCGCGCTTACGCTGGCTTCCAACGTACTTGGCGTGCACCCAGTGCATGCGCCGCGGGCTGTCGAAAATTCAGTGTGTATACGTTTGAGCTGTCTGTAATTAATTAACAAACTCACTCTTACTCAAGAAGAAGCGCGGTTCTTAGATACTGCGATGCTGTGCCTCCTGAAGAGAACAGTAGTTCAACTTTTTCTCTGTTGAAAATTCAGTGAAGACCAGTTTCGGACGATGAAACTGCTGTTCTTACAATGTTCAGTTTCAGGACAACAAATTTTCTCAACTTCTGCTGGCGTATTTCGCATGGAAATGTTTGTTTTCCATACTATGACATAAAGTGACATTAACCGGTCCCAGCCCGACCGCGGGTTGGATCGTTCTCCGGCCCTCGCGCGCTCCTACCCGCGCGCTAGAGTTATACGGAATACACCGTGTAATATTTTCTATGTACACACATTGTACTTAGTGTTATTCTGTGAAGAAATGTGTGGTACAGTGGAACGTAAATAGAACAGAAAGAGGCAGCTAGAAAGACGTAACGATTTAGTTTCCCCCAACATCTGCTTGAAGATAATTGCTAGTAACGCAGAAAGACAGAAGAGGGGTGTGAATGGGCCGGGCACCTCGAGGCATGATTTGGGTGACATGTGTGTTGTGTCTTTAGAATGTCATGCAATAATCTTTTTCTCATAACATGTGAAATTCTCACGAACGTTTGCAGAAACGTAAATAGTATCAAAAACACAAATTCATCGTGCTAAATTTGCCCTAAACCATTCAAAGCGCAAACTTTCTTACCCTTGGGTGGTGTTAAAGCTAGACAGTGATTAGTGAACACACCCAGATTTCTGGGAAAATTATCATCGTTCACTGAATTATTATTTGTTCAGACGATTTAACAGGTCTAGTTTGGGGAGGGGGCTTTGGAGATGCGCAACGACAGTCAGAACCTTTCAACTTCGATTCATGTCACTTTAGATCAATGGATTAACTTTAGATTTAGTATGTATAAATGGGAGGATACCCGCACACATCCGTAGCATCCCGATCGGAGTGTCTGTCCACAGGGTCCTGAATACGAGATGTTTATTAAGTGATAGAGGGCAATGCCAAATATAACCAAAACCACACTCCTCCAGGGATTTGCGAACTCCTGACGCCCAGTATTTTGTCTAAGTCTAGCTGACAAGAAAGAGCGTCTGACTGATAACTATCTCCGGTACTTTCTGACGAGGTCTAACAAAGTGTTTGATAGCGTTTAGGGGGGCATAGGGAACCTCCCTAATTCCGCTCTAGCAGCGAGGTCACACGCCAATATCGTTACATGTAGGGTTTGTTTACAGAATTTTAGATGAGTTGATTCGATGTAGGGCAGGATTTGGAACTTTTAATGATGATGATGATGATTGAAGACCTTTATTGTATGTTCGTGCCCCGATGGGCTAGATACAGGTCGTTTAACACAAACCTAACTAACATCTAAGTGACATATACAGTGAAATATGTACAGTACATTGTGTAAACATACATGGTAGAAGAAAGGGATAAGCTAAGCTAATCTAGTAAAGTCAACTTCTTCTCGCTTCTTTGTACATGTGTAGATGTATGAACAGATCATGTTTCTTATAATAGAACCCCAGATTTTCGACTCATAAAGAATTATGAGTTTGACGCAGGTGTCGAAAAGTTTGTTTCCGACAGACAAGGGCGCACCGATCGGCTTTGCTTATACCCCCATTCCACTTGGACGGCGCTCTCGTCGCGCTCTCACGGCGACCTAAAATTGGCCAGAGCGCCTTGAGAGCGCCGAACCCCCGAAAAACGTGCTCAAGTGGTATCTCTCCGGCGACCCTTGTGCGCTCTCAGCGGGACCAAAATCTCAAATGTCAGTAACATTTTATGAGGGACCGAAGATTTCACAGATCACTCAAGTGATAAAGAATCACACCTACCCAAATAACTTACATATCCGGACAATGACAAGCGAGCGCACCCATACAGAGATCGTAACCTTACCTGAAATTTATTTACGAGTCAAAAATAGCCTAGTTAAATCGCGCCCGTTCGACTGGATCGTGCTTTCACTCTGCCCAACGACCCATAAGAGGAGAAGCCCCAGATTGCCCAACCCTCTCTGTTTGTAGGGGTGTACATGTGTTCTAGACCCCGGTAAAGACCCTGTCACACTTGTGGGTATAACATGTCCGTGTGAGTTGAGCGTTAAAGCCCCTGTCACATTTGTGCGTATAGCCGTTGCGTGTGAGTTGCGCATTGACATTTTTGTCAAACGCCGGCGTGCGCACAATACGCACCTAATGCGTATCTCAATCGTTTTGTGAAAGTTTTAGGTACGCAGTCATACGCAAAATATGGTCCAGTAGGTATGATAGTTTGGGTTATCAACGAAATTACGCTATCACGCAAGTTATTCGTAATAAATAGCTTTCGATTATTTTAAAGAATGTGCAAGGCACATCTAACATGTGAATAACGATATGTGGGTCACACATTCGTCAAAATAATCGAAAAATTCCACAACTGTTGTGTGCACGGCTGCGTATTGCATTTTGTCCATACGCAACTCACACGCAACGTTTATACGCTCAAGTGTGACAGGGCTCTAACATTTTTTTCATACGCCGGCGTGCGCACACTACGCACCTAATGCGTTTTTCAATCGTTTTGTCATAGTTTTAGGTGCGCAGGCACACGCAAGGCACGGCCCAGTACTCCTGATATTTTTGAAACTACCGAAAACTTTCGTGCGAACGCTATTACGCAGCTCAGACGTTATAAAAACGCAGTTTACACGTCCGACATCGGTCGAGTAAGGTACGAGCGCGCTTTGTGTTGGCGCTACAAACGCCGTAATACGCTTCTCTTGCGGCACGATCTCTGCGCAGCGACCACATAGCGTACTTGCAGCGCAGATACAACGCATGATGATCGAACGTATAGCGAATAAGAATATACGTCACGAATTAGTGCCGTTCGTCCTGCGATCGGGCAGCACATTGCACGTACCAGTAACGTATGACAAACGCACAGATAACAAGCGGATAGCGTACACATAGCGCACTCGACGAACATCCGGGATACATTCCAGATTTGGTATTTCATTGGTCGGGTCGGGTATTCAATTTAGAGAGAAAACAAGCACAACCAGCAAAGTGTACATAACTTTTGATTTAGATAATCGTTGAAATGCCTCCACACAAATGTATCCCTGTTACATACACATGAACGTTCTACTTGTCGTTACTTGTGGAGGCGTCTTTTAATAACAGGTTTCGTACTATCAATGCAACCAAATTCACAAGGTAAATAATGGCTCTAAATGTCATGGAGTGTTCCAAAAGTAAAATTGGTGTCCCTGTTACACATACACAAAAGGTCCTACTTATTGTCAGTTGTGGAGGCGTCTTCCCATAACAGTTTAAGTAAATACTGATATCAAAGCAACCAAATACCAAATACGCTCATAATTCGATTAGCATTAGTCGGAAGTGCGTCAGGGATGCGGTCGGCAGACGTTATGTGCGTCCGGAATACGCTCAGCACGCAGCTGGCACGCAGCTATTCGCTGCAAGGGTGATAGTATTGCGCACTTCATATGGAAATCATACGTGGCTTATATGCTGATTTGGTTATTCATACGCTATATGTGCGCCGCGCATAACTGAAGAAATTTGATATTTTGAGCGTACAACTGCGTATTGTCAAAATTTAATACGGAACTCACACGGAATTGCTTATTCGCACAAGTGTGCCAGGGCTTAATACTATAAAATTACCAGACCCTACCGGGATAAATCCGGTTAAGGTAAACTATAGACTTCAGTATGCTACTTGCAACCATGCAGTTCACATCACTAGAGGCCTGGCTGAGACAGTTAATTACCAAGTACAATTTACTCTTCAAGTCATGTTTGAAATATAGAGACAACATATAAGAAATTGAAGTGTGGCTACACATAAAGAAGTAAGCTTGAAGGACACCTAGCCCAAAATAGAAACAAGGTAATGACAACACGTGCACTGGCTTGCGATTTAGTGTGGGACATTGGCTGGCAGATATGCACAGTTCTACAAGTAGACACCAAAAGTACAAGTCATATTTGTAAACACACAATTACCAAAGCTAATTTAGCTGTGAAGAAGACAGTTTTGAGTTGGAAATTTAGATGCAGTTAGATACTCTGACAAAACTTTCACAGGGTTGAGTTGAAATTTGAACAAGGTTGATTTTCCAGAAACCGAAAGTAGCATTGTTTTGGGTATCCAAGCAATCTTATCTGCTTGAAACCTTCTTGGCTTATGTAACGTTCTTACAGTTATCTGGGTCATTCTGCATGGTTTGATCATGTTCGTATGAAAATCAGTACAGAGAAGAATGTGAGTTTTCTTAACAGCATTATGTTAATCATGTCCCCGCCATTTTCTTGACTGGCAGACACTTAAATACTTATATGAGTTTATGCAGTTTTGCCGGTCAATCCACACCTCGAACTGCTGGACAGGTCACAGTGGGTACATCTCCTTATGCTCCTTCCCAGGGCAAGGACCTGGGGTCTTTAAATCAAACATGCCCGTCATCTCGACGAAATCATTATTTGTTCACGCATATGTAATTGTCATTCATTACAAGGCCTTACGGTCCTCCATTCGGGACCATCAAATTCATCTTGATACGCAAAATATTGCTTTGTTCTCTCAGATTGTAGTAACTGGTAGGTAAGGCGAGTGGACCCACCCGTAATAGTGCTGCTGATGAGGTTGACCAAATGCCTTCATTATCTTCGCCGAGGAGTAGATTATGTTTTCGGTTGAGCCGGCTGTTGTGTGGGTCTGTATGTATGTCAAGAGCATAACTCGGGAAACGTTTGATGGATCTTCATGATATTTGGTAGGTGTGTAGTGGTTGTGCAAAGGAAGGTCAAGTTCAGAAATCGTTCACCTGTCGTTTTCCAATAATACTGCAGCGGACTTTTAATTTTTCTGTGTTTGTATGTAGGCAAAAAAAGTGACGGAAACGTTGATGGATCTCAATGATTTTTGGTAGTTTGGAAGAAATTGTGGGAACGGAGGTCAAGTTTAAAAATAATTTATTTGGCGCTTTCCTACAGAACTGCAGCAGGCTCTGTGTGTGCGAGAGTTTGTATGTCGCCAGCATAACTCGAGGAGCTATTGGCGGTTGTGCATGATATTTCGCGGATAGGTAGTGATGTCAAAGAGGAAGGTCAAGTTCGATAATGGGCCTCCTATCGGGTATTTGAGGTACTGCAGCGGAGCTTCAACGTTTGAGGCCAAATTTTCTGGAGGCGTCAGGTTCATGATTTTTTGGTAGTATATAGCTTCTCGGACGGCAAGTGAGTGGTGGGAATTAAGGCCCCCTAGCTGCTCGTTTGGAACTGCAGTTGGCGTTTTTGTTAATACATTTGGAGACGAATAACTCCAGCAGGGATTGACGGATTATCATAATTTATGGCATGTGGATGGTTTCGGTGATGCTTTACATAACTGAATACTTGTCATGCAAACAAGACGATAATTTGCATAATAAATGAGGAAAGTTTATGAATTCGCCGAAAGCTTGTAGTCAAATTTCATACAAGTGCTATGGTAACGATTTTTAAGTGGTGTACAGCTCTTGGGGCAGGGAGTAAGTGATGTAAGTTTAGACCCCCTAGAGGCTTGCTTAGAACTGCAGTAGACCTTTTTTATGTTACCTTTGGAGGCGAATAACTCGGGTAGGGTTTGATGAATTTGCATTGTTTTGGACAGGTAGGTTATTGAGGTACTGATTAACAAATAAAGACGTATGAAATTGTAATCAGGGTCTAATTAAGTGGTGAAATAGGCTTGTTTATAATTACATTTTTTAAGTAGCCTTTGTCGACCTATATCTAAGGGCAACACCTGCTTGTCAGCAGGCCTGTGCAAATTAGATTGATGCTCTCTGGTGACCTCAAAAACCACCGGCCAAACTACACTCCGGCTGGGGCGGAGCTTATATCAACAAACACAGGAAAGGTCTGGTCCTGTGCGGGACAAGTCAAAACTATGAATATAAGGAAATGTGCAAGCAGCAGGCACTACAGAAGGCATTATACTAAGCTATATGTGGTTTGTAAAATGCAGTTGTATACCACACTGGATGTGGACCACAGTCCTTCGTAGATGAGAGTAAGAAAATGTTCTTGCGCAGATAGTGACATAAAATTCCTCAAAATCAGGATAATCTTTAAAAGAGACCCATGCTACCCATCAGGACCTGACTGAACTCCCCTCCACAAATCTAACACCCTCAAAAAAAAAGTGAAAAAGTAGGCTTTAGAGAGATATTGTCAATAGCAGTAGGTGCAAGAGTCGTGGTCACTGCCAACGTTAACATATTAGACGGAATTGTTAAGGGCGCATTCGTAGGCATTGACAGCACATGCCATGATGTCCACACCTTCCGGGTAAAATTCGACAGTGAAAGCAAATACAAGAAAGATTTACCCAAATGCGGTACCCATCAAAAGACAATGTTCAATAAGTTCTCAGTTACGGCAAGCGGACGATCCAAGCACGACGAGAACAGTATCCTCAATCTTTAGCATGGGGCTGTACCTAAAGTTTAAGGTAGATCACTGGACAAAACTGTTGTCCGCTTTGAGCGCAAACGGGTCGTTTTTTCTCAGGTCAGTTATATGTTGCCTTACGTCAACTTGAGTTTGAACGGATTGTATCTATTGGGATTTAAATCGTATACAATTAGTGAATAACAATACTGTAAACCAAAATATATGTTCTTAAAGAAATGGAACTCCTAAAACGGCTGCCTGTGTCAAAGGTTACACAACAACCTAACACAGAAGACCGTGATACTTGCATTAAATGTCAAGTTCCTGAATATTTAATGCAAGGAACATCTAAAAAATATGAGAGATGACAGATCAACACAACCAGTCGATGTCTTCTGTTTCGTGGAAACCTTCCTGAATGGCCGACAACAGACTAAAAATGTTTTGCCGCAAGCAACGGCATTTAGAGCAGACAGAAATGGAACAGGAGGAGAGGGGATGACTGTTGCTACACAAGACGTCAATCCCACACAGCCGATATATTTCAGCCGATGGAGTGAAGTGCATAGCTACCACAGTCACCAAACTATCGACCACAGTTGAAACAAATCAAAGGAGCGAGTAGAAACAGAAGTGATCCCAACCGAGATTCGAACTCACGCCGAAACCGGAGGCCAGATCACAGGCACTAGGCTCAAGGTCGCAACCAGTTAGACTGGTCAGTTGGAGGCGTTTGAACCCCCACTGTTACACTACTCCCCCTTTTCTTTCTAGACTGGTCCCGAGTCTCCGAGTACGATATTCCCTGTGTAATCTGATCGTTACTCACAGGGCCGGTGTGGGAACCAGTGAAACAAATCAAAGGAGCGAGTAGAAACAAGTGATCTCAACCGAGATTCGAACTCACGCCGAAACTGGAGGCCAGATCACAGGCACGCACGCCTTAACCACTAGGCTAAAAGGTCGCGACCAGTTAGACTGGTCAGTTGGAGGCGCTTGAACCCCCACTGTTACACAGTCAACAGCATTAACATCTACAAACCACACTCCTTGCCTGAAGCAGCCTTGTTAATTGACTGAGCTTGAGGTGTGTTGCCAATTATTATCACAAGTAACACGTGTATCAACTAAAATACTTTTCAGAACTAACGTTCGATAAATGTGGTAAATAGTTAGAGCTCTTTCAAGTAGATTTATCAACACCAGATAAAAAGGCGATATTACCTAAACTTCTCCATGATACAGATGCAGAATCCCCCCCAATATTCATAGTCATTAATGTTTGAATGTCTTTGAATATTCATCAATGTTCATGTAAATTTTCATTAATATCTATGAATATTTATCTATGTTGAAATGTATATTTATAAAACATAACATCTTTGTAGATTTATTAACACCAGATAAAAAGGCGATATTACCTAAACTTCTCCATAATACAGATGCAGAATAGAAGGGTATTTTCCTAGTCATCAATGTTTGTAAATGTCTATGAATATTCATCAATATTTATGTAGATTTTCATTTATATCTATATAAAAATGTAATAATATTGAAACGCATACTTATAGTATTCATAAATTCATAAATTCGTAAATTCATAAATTCATAAATTCATTAATTCATTAATTCGTGAATTCAATTCATAAATTTATTATTTATATGCACAGTCCCGCGAGTCAAGTTAACGAATTTCTGAATTTCTGAATTCATGAATTTATGAATATCATGAATATCATATGATGCTTTACGCCATGAATTATGATATTATGATATCATGATAATATGATATTATGATATTATGATACAGTATTATGATAGTATGATATTATGATATTATGATATTATGATATTATGATATTGCGATATTGTGATATTGTGATATTATGATATTATGATATCATGATATCATGATATCATGATATTATGATATGAGCTTGAGGTGTGTTGCCAATTATTATCACAAGTCTGTCGCCAGCATAACTCAAGAAGCTGTTGATGGATCTGTATGATATCTAGTGGATGGGTAGGGTTTACAGAAAGGAAGTTCAAGTTCGATAATGGGCCTTCTAGCGGGTACTACAACAGAGCTTCAAAATTTGGAGGCATATTTTCTGAAAGTGCTATGGTCATGATTTTTGTGTGGTAGATAGTTCATGCCACAAATTTAGGCTTGTGGGTGTTTTTGAATTGACATGAATAACTTGAGAAGGGGTTGACAGATCGTCGTGATATTTGGTACTTACAGAGCTCAGATGGTGCTTTACATAATCAACTAGAGTTCCACTGATGTATTTAGGAGTGTTTCTCATCAATCATAAATTGAGTTGATCGCCTTCACCCAAATAACAGAAGTTGTCCAAAGTATGAGCTTTGCCTTTATCATTTTCGGAAATTCCGGATATTCCGGATATTCCGGAAATTCCGGAAATTCCGGATATTCCGGATATTCCGGAAATTCCGGATATTCCGGATATTCCGGATATTCCGGATATTCCGGAAATTTCGGAAATTCTGGAAATTCTGCAGATTTCAAATCTTCCAAATCTTTCGGAAATTCCAAATCTTCCAAGTTCTGAATTAATGTACAGAAAATTGATGAATGTTCATAAAATACGTGAACGTTCATGAATATTTCTAAATATGTTATCAATTCATCAATGTTTTATAGATATGCGTCTCAGCATAGATAAATATTCATAGAAAATTTACATAAACATTGATGAATATTCATAGACGTTTAAAATATTGATGATTATGAATATTGGTTGTGGATTCTGCCTCTGTATTATGGAGAAGTCTAGGTAATATCGCCTTTTATCTGGTGTTGATAAACCTACTTGAAAGAGCCCTAGCTATTTACCATATTTATTGAACGTTAGTTCTGAAAAGTATTTTAGTTGATTCACGTGTTACTTGTGATAACACGTGTGAATGAGCTCCAGAACACACCTCAAGCTCATTCAATTTATCACTAGTTGACATCTATTAATATTCCTCTCATCTTCAGTTACATATGTCACATGTTTGAGAGTCCTATTATGGAATTTGGCGGATGTATAAACTTTCCTCATTAATTATGCAAACAAGATACTGATTTGCATAATAAGTATCTAATCATGTACATCATCACTCAAGCTAGCTACTTGCCAAAAATCATGACCATCCATCAGGCCCTTCTTGAGTTATTCTATTTCAAAGTCTGAAGCAAAACCTGTTCCTGCAGTTCCGAAAAAGCCGCTAGGGGGTCCAAAACCTACACCACTTACTCTCTGTCTAAAGAGCTATCTACCACTCAAAAATCAGGACCATGGCGTTGCATGTCCAGAACACGAGATATCAAAACAGGAAGTTCCGCTGCAGTACCGTAATACCGCTAGGGGACCCAAAATCTAATCATTTCCATGTCTCATCAAGACCTACCCACCTACCAAATATCAAGAAAATCCATCCAAGCCTTCTCGAGTTATGCTGTACGTTACAAACACACAAACAAACGCTACCCTCTGCTACTTCTCGGCGAAGGAAATGAAAGGAAAGTTTGTTAACCCACTGCATTTCATAACTAGAGTTCCACGATCTCATACCTTCGCCAAATGATTTTAACCTTTATGACTGACGTATCAGGGGTGTTTGTCATCAATTATAAATCATACCAGTTGATCTTCTTCACCCAAAAAACAATAGTATGAGCTTAACAAAGAAGGTTATGCTAACAAAGTAACATTTATCATGAATTATGCAAATGGAGTCCTTGTTAGCATAATTTGATTCAACGATGTTCACATTCACATAACTTCCAAATGACACAAGTATGAAATTGCCATCCTTTACCTGTATGGAATTATTGTAGTTTCTCATTAATTATGCAAATTAGGCCTACATTTGCATATTTTTTATCTATCAAAATTCCTCAGTAACAAATGTCACATATGTCAATAGTCATATCATGGAACACAGCGGGTTTTTGAAATTGTCTCATTAATTATGCAAATTAGAATCTGATTTGCATAATTATATCCAATCATACAAAGCATCACGTAAGCTATCTACATACCAAAAAGCATTACCATCCATCAAGCCCATCTTGAGCTATTGTATTTTCTCATTAATTATGCAAATGAGGTCTTCATTTGCATAATTGATATCTATTAATATTTCTCTCTTCTTCGGTTACATATGTCACGTGTTTGAGAGTCCTATCGTGGAATTTGGCGGATGTATAAACTTTCCTCATTAATTATGCAAATTAGATGCTGATTTGCATAATAAGTATCTAATCATGTACATCATCACTCAAGCTATCTACTTACCAAAAATCATAACCATCCATCAAGCCCTTCTTGAGTTATTCCCTTTCAAAGTCTGCACCAAAACCTGATCCTGCAGTTCCAAAAAAGCCGCTAGGGGGCCAAAACCTATACCACTTACTCTCTGTCCAAAGAGCTATCTACCACTCAAAAATCAGTTCCATAGCTTGTCCAGAACACGAGATATCGAAACAGGAAGTTCTGCTGCAGTACCGTAACAAGCCGCTAGGGGACCCAAAATCTAATCATTTCTTAGTCTCATCAAGACCTACCCACCTACCAAATATCAAGACAATCCATCCAAGCCTTCTCGAGTTATGCTGGTCTTTACAAACATACATACAAACGCTACCCTCTGCATAACCTTCTCGGCGAAGGTAATCAGACATGGGACTGTCAGGTCATGTAACCAGATGGCCTTGCATAAACGTACATGTAGGTCAAATAAATAAACCATCCTCCAAGCAGAGGTGTGGGTCCTCCTGGTTTTTAACGCGTTCAGTTTAGGCATTTTTGTTCACCACGATTGGCGACATAAATGAAAAGGGGACAAAATAGAAAGCCTGACAAAAAACACCTAAAAACACGACAAAAACCAGCCAGACCCACTCCTCTGCTTGGAGAGTACACTGTACTAAAACCGCACCACTGCTAGGTGCGGAAAAGTCACATGTACATGTACTATGTCTTTCAAAATGTGTATGATATGGAATAAAGATTTATTCTATTCATATATATTGACTGTGCCATTTCATCATCACTTTCAACTTACAACACTGCAATATTGAACCTTTGTGGCCCATATAATATCAACATACTCATATTTTTTCATGACCAGTTATAACATATACATTTGTACCAGCACACTCTACACATATACTAGTCCTGTACCACCAAATGATTTTTAACCCCATCTAGACTGGACTCATTCGCCCCATCATAACTTCCAAATGGTATGGTGCATGATCAAATTTGCAGGGGGTGATAAGCACGTAAATATCAATCACTCTCCATAATAAGCCTTGATTATTTGGCGAAGATAATGTGTTCGTGGAACTCTAGTTACCTTTTTCATTTGTTTCAGGATGACTGGCTCAAAAACCTGCTGGCTGTTAGCAGTCCTCCTTGGATGTTGCTGCCCATGGCTGACACAAGGTCAAGAAGGTGAGCGTGTTTTTCTTGTTTACGGTATCCGATAGAAGTTATTTGCATTAATATAATATATATAATTATGTCATTTGCTTCATGAATTCGTATATAGGAGGTCAATGCATTATATTTTGACTGCCGTTATGTGTGACAAGGTCGCGGTTTGTGGACTAAGTTGAGAAGGTCCTCTTGAACACCAGCAAACTGTTGCAATTCCCCAGGTAAATTTACCAATTGACAGTTAATTTCTTTCTGCGTCATGAGGATATGATACTTTGAAAGAAGAGAAGCTGCTAGACAGTGTAATATCTAAGTCGTCCTTCGTTTGGCCATGATCTGTCAACATAGGAGTACCATACCTTTTCGATTTATGCTGCAAACAAGGTATCAAACAAAAAAACAAACATACAAAGAAATGACAACAATAGTAACATCTTACTCCAACGCTGCCTCTGACAGAAGAAAAGTTCTTAGCCGCCAATTTCACCGAGCAGCCAAAGGATGTGATGTTCGACCCCTTTGCTGAGCAAGAGATTAGGCTACCATGTGCCGCAAAGGGAGAGAAGCCGATCACCTATCGCTGGTTGATGTCCAGTGACGGATTTACGAATTTCAGAGCATTGGATCTGGTAAGATTAGCACGATTCTTTCCGTTCACATCGGTTTACAATATAGCCAGGGTTATGACGTATTCATTGAGCATCGCGGGTTACTGAGCAAGGTTCTAAGGACTGCAACCCTCTCCAGTGGTGTGCATAGTCCAGTGGCTTGCTAGCCTACCCCTGGACCAAGAGGTTGGGAGTTCAAATTCGAATCCCGGTTGTTGTCGCTCACGGCGCTGGAAAGGGTTGTAGTCCTTAGGAGGATTCACTGTTCATCGTACTTGTCGAAAAAAGCAAGGAAGACTTTCCCGAAACAATGAACAGGTATACTAGTACATAGCGTTTGTCTTCTCTAGCTGTCGCGATCAGTGGAATGAATTAACTGTTGTGGTGGCGGAGTGGGTACATTTGCAATGCAAACGTAATGTACGGATGAGGTTAACTGGTACAGTTGGTGTTAATGTAGATTGTAATCAGACTGAAGATAGCTATTTTTCATAGCTATCATAGCTAGACTCCCGTTGCAGAGCCAATGATAACTTGCACTTCGAGGAGCATGTAGTTAGAATTCTTGTGTTGTTTCCTACTCAACCTTTCTGACAGAATTCTCGACAACCACCATATGAGATAGACGCGGGTGCGTTGATCATCAAGAACCCAGAGAAGAGCAAAGATGAAAGGTTTTACCAGTGTGAGGCAGAGAACAAACACGGCAAGGTCCTCAGTGACCCGGCAGCTGTCAAATTCGCCTGTGAGTCTAATCATTTTATATCAAGCGATATATTACTATTAACAGTTGGGCTATCTCATAATTCCTGTTAGTAGGATAAACCTAGATGTGCATCTTCCCCAAGACAGTAGGATACAAATGAAGGGGCAATGATTGACCGGTCTGGCTCATTTTCCTGTTTAGAAATGCATCACAGTAATTTCATGACCAAATCACATGGCCAACTACAACTCTTAGATAAAGCAGCAACACAATAGGTACGTATATCAGCGTCTGTTTTAAGAATCACATAGCACAGGTCAATACAACTGATTTCTCTTTGAATGGTCGATCCCTTGTTATTTTCCAGTCACTAGTACCATATTTCCGAGAGTAGTGTAGACGTCGACGTTCATTTCAATGTGTGATTTCCAAATGTGTTTCAATGACAAAGACTGACATACCAGGAGAGGTTGAGCTGATGCAAATACACACAACGACATGTGTTCAATCTGACTTATCCAAACAGACGCCTGTCGTACAACTTTAACATTTGCAACTAGAGTTCCACGACCTCATACCTTCGCCAAATGATTTTAACCTTTATGACTGACGTATTAGGAGTGTTTCTCATCAATTATAAATCATACCAGTTGATTGTCTTAAAATACAACATGTCCAAAGTATAAGCTTATGAAATTATGAGCTTAACAAAGAAGGTTATGCTAATATTTATCATCAATTATGCAAATGAGGCCCTAATTAGCATAATTTGATTCAACGATGTTCACATTCACATAACTTCCCGATGCCACAAAAAAAATTTTAAATGTATGAAATTACCGTCATTTGCCAGTGTGGAATTAAAGAAGTTATTCATTAAGTATGCAAATTAGGCTCACATTTGCATATTTTCTATCTATCAACATTCCTCTCTTCCTCAGTTACAATTTGAAGTCATATCATGGAACAAAGCAGATTTTTAAAGTTGCCTCATTAATTATGCAAATTAGAATCTGATTTGCATAATTATCGTCCAATCATACTAAGCATCACACAAGCTATCAACATACCACAAATCATGACCATCCATGAAGGCCATCTTGTTATAGTATTTTCTCATTAATTATGCAAATGAGGTATTCATTTGCATAGTTCATATCAATTAATATTTCTCTCTTCCTCAGTTACGTATGGACACATGTTTCAGAGTCCTATCATGGAATTTGGCGGATGTACAAACTTTCCTCATTAATTATGTAAATTAGATAGTGATTTACATAAGAAGTATATAATCATGTACATCATCACTCAAGCTATCTACTTACCAAAAATCATTACTATCCATCAAGCCCTTCTTGAGTTATTCCCTTTCGAAGTCAGACGCAAAACCTGCTCCTGCAGTTCCAAAAAAGCCGCTAGGGGGCCCAAATCCATACCACTTACTCTCTGTCCAAAGATCTATCTACCACTCAAAAATCAGTTCCATAGCATGTCCAGAACACGAGATATCAAAACAGGAAGTTCCGCTGCAGTACCGTAAGAAGCTGCTAGGGGGCCCAAAATCTAATCGTTTTCAGGTCTCATCAAAACCTACCAACATACCAAATACCAAGATAATCCATCAAGGCGTTCTCGAGTTATGCTGTGCCACTACAAACATACATACAAACGCTACCCTCTGCATAACCTTCTCGGCGAAGGTAATGATGAAAACATTTTTTTCTCAGACGTCGACGAGTTTGACCCCACCCCGCGTGACCCTGTATCCGGACGTCAGGGCGAAGGTGCGGTGCTCCGGTGCAAGAAACCAGACGCATATCCAGGTTACGAACGTTGCGTTGTGTTGATGTTTGAATTTTTGTGCAATTCAAGTTTATTTTTAATGTTGTAAATTTCCCTTGTGTTGTGTAACCTTTTTTCATTTTAGCTTTTTTTTTCTTACCAGAAACGATATTCGAACAAAATCTTCTGGTGCAATCATCGTCTATGCTTACCCTAGATTTATGATCCTAACTGGTCCATTGGACAAGAGATTTTCTCCGTATCTTTGTTGGTCAGCTACAACTTAAAGTAGGATGTGGATAAGCTTTAACTAATGCTCCGGGAGCAGGATTATTGCGCGACTAAAATGTCTTATTGTCATTCTCAGGTCTCTTGTTCTTCTGGGTGGAGTCAGGCGCGCTTGACCCGGTCTTCAGGAGTACCGACCAGCGTGTGTACGTGTCTCAGAAGGAGGGAGACTTGTACATCGCCCGGACAGAACCGACAGATCTGGGGAGCTACCAGTGTGTGATCAGGCTGACTCTAGAAGGGTCTCAACTACGTGAAATCAGTCCAACAAATTCGTTCTCTTTTTCAGGACAAGGTACGCATAATCTACTGATGTAGTAGCATGGAATGTCCATGTAATCAATAGATCTACTATGAGACGTGTCTTGCTTGGAATAATCACAAGCTTTACTATACTACAGCCTATGCTATGGATGCTGTTTATTGTTACACTTTTAGATTTGAAGTCCTAAACACTAAAGAAAATATCCATTGGGATGTCCAAATCTATGCACGTTGAAGATGACGAGGAGCACGTTTCTGTATTCTACATGTATCGACCAACAATATAATAATAATGATAACATCATAGATATCAATAGTACTTCAGGAAAACCGTGATTTCTAGTTTGCATTCTGCGACAGTCGATTTTATTCTTTTTTTTAAGCCTCTTCCCAATCAGCTGCCAACTTAGTTCTTTTCGAAGGGGCTACGATGTCGACAGTTTCCCACACTACAGTCGTGATGGAGGCCTTTGCCTACGGAAAGTCAGTTTTTACCTTCGCGAGAAGGTTTTTGGTTCCGTCCGTGGTGGAATAGCTGGGTGGGTGGTTGGTAAACAACACAACTCGAGAAGCTGTATATTTGATAGGTCGGTAGGTGTTGGGGAGCAAGGTCAAGTTCGATAGTGGGCCTCCTAGCGGAACTTCCGGGTTTGAAGTCTCTTGATCTGGAAGTGCTGTGGCATAGGCTATGGTCGTGATTTTTGAGTGGTGGATACCTCATGGGGCAGGGAGTAAGTGATGGATGTTCGAAATCACTTTTACACACGTTGGTGTCGAATTATTTCGTCTGCCAACAATTTTGTCCGCCATTATTACTGGGATTTTTAGACTGGATTTGTTTCGTGGTGAAGAAATTCCTGTTTTCATTGTGTTCATTTTCATCCCTTCTCTTCAGATCTTAAATTTACGACGCCCTGACTTACCGATATCATTTTTATGTCGAGTCAATTCTGTTCTTCTTCAGCCCCATACCAACCTTGACGTGGCGGCGGCTGGACGCACAAGGCAACGAGGTTGCTATGAGTAGCAGGGTGACCATGGAACAATTTAAAAGAGCCTTGACCATAACTAACGTGCAGAGTGGAGACGCAGGTTTATACGAGGTCACGGCATCCAACAGTTTACGGTCACAAACACGAAGAACTCAACTCGTCGTTAATGGTAATTAGTATAGTATAGACACTTTTGTAATTACCGACTTGTTTAGCACAACTTTGGTAAATGTTCATACATGTATTTGCTCAAACTGCAGTAATGGCTGGTTTGTTTCATTATCAAAATAGACAATTGCAATATCACAAGGCACCTTTAGGTTAAAAAAAGTAATTACAACAGTTCAACGTCTGTCACTATTGACACCAGTCGACACAACAGTCTGGAATGAAGTAGATGTAACTTCTTAATCCTCCATTCCTCCTCTACAGAAATACCTCATGTTTTCGAAGCCGGCTGGACTGACAAGGTCTTTCGTCGGAGCGAGGGAGGGTCGGTGACGTGGGACGTCGCCTGGCCCTTTGGAAGCAGTTCAGATCCTGTCCAAATCATCTGGCTGCATAACGCCAGGGTTCGTAATCTTTTCTTCAAACCACAAAAAACTTCAACCCAAACTATTTTGTCATCCTCGGGTTAAGCATTATGCTTTTTCAATTAGTCAGTGGTGCTGTGCGGCTGCGCTACGGCTCGCGGAGTTAGCCAAGCACATCGGGTCTTTTCGATAAGTGTATTGGTTTAGTACCCTGTATTGATTTACAAGGATGATTTATCAGCTCTACGATATCATTGAGGGTCTCTTGCAAAGGATAAAAAAGTCGTTAATTCTTCAAAATGTTCTCACTGACGTCTGACTGCTCCATGTAGGCTCTGACGGCCGGAGGCAAGTACAGGATGACTCGTACTGGCAAAACCGCATCACTTCAGATCACCGACCTCGTCGAGGCAGACAGCGGTAGCTATCAGTGCTCAATTAGAAATGAATACGGCGACATTTATGGACCAGCTGCAACACTTTACGCAGGAGGTAACGGCCTTGTGTAGATGTATCACAGATGTTACATTATTTCAGCTGCATGTACCTCAATATGGACACTTCTCTCTGTATAAAGACATAATCACAAACGATGTACGCGTGCCTGTAAGTCAATCAAGACAGCGTGTGCTTTGCCCATGCATATATACATATAATGCTAACCATTGATTTTGGCAGGTCATTCAAAGAACATGCATGTACTTTTCTTTCCAGGCCCAGGCTCCCTGAGGAACTTCAGACAGACAGAGAGTGGGGACGGCTACGCAGTGCTGGGCTGGGACCTGCCTGAAGGCAGCCGCGCCGATGACATAGGCGGTTACCAGGTGTTCGTTACACCTAAGGGTGGTGGAGACACGAGGATCATTGATGTTTCATCAGGAGAGACATCAACCCGTGTCGATGGCTTAACCAGCCACAGCAGCAACTACAATTTTCAGGTAAGACGCCCTCTTATACTTACGCACATGGAGAATTGAATGGCAGCTGGGTTACAAAAATTGCTGATTCAAAATTGTGGCACCACAGTTGCATCTAATATGTGTCTTACCTAACTTGGATACAATCCTCGTTAGTTTACACTCGCCCTTTCTTGTAAACCCATACAACTTGTGAACCGACAAGGACGGCACCTACTAGGTTATTCTCCAAGCAGAGGTTTTGATCGGGGGGATTAGTAGTGGCCCAGTCACCTCTGCCTGGAGAATAACCTAGGCTACTCCTTGTCGCATATGTCCCTACAGGGGTTTCCTTTGGTTGCTAGCGCTTTGTATGCACAAAAAAAGGGGGGGGGCGAGGGTTACAACACATACGCCACTTATTTCTGGCTACTTTTAAACAAACGGGCCACCAAAGGTATGTGCCGTTTGGACATGCTAGGAAACGTTCATCACATGATGAGGTTTCCTTTCTTACATTCAATGTTCTTCCTAGGCTCGGGCGAACAGCAAGGAATATAACGTACCAGGCCCACTGACCGATGTGAATGATTCTGATGGTGATGGTGATACTCGGGGTATTGCAACAGGATCCGGAGTACCACTCCTTGCTTGGCTACTCCCGCTGCTGCTTCTACTGTTGCTGTTTCTACTGGTAAGATATTCTTTGTCAATGTTGCTCCCATGGTATAACTCATGATATACCATCAGTATCGAGTTGCGGATTCAGCAGGACCTCAATACCAGTTATTTGGTAACATGTTAGAGATACATGTGCCTGAACACAGATAGACGTAGTGAGGCATTACAACAGATCTTAATTCAAACCATATGGAGAGGGTAACTAGTACATGAACTACAACAAGGCTTAAAAGCAACATGAAAACACAAAAAAATGCCTAGGAAATTGACCTATTGCCAGATAAGTACCATGAATGCACTGTCAAGACTTAATACAAAAGTTTGAAATCAAAACTTAGAATTAGACGTCTATTTGTGCTAAAACCAAGTATGTTTCATGGCTTGCTGCCAATGTATTTCAAGTCACAAGATACATACACATACGTACCTATACAATCAAATCTTGTTGAGCAACCACCTGGCACAATAAACCACCTACAGTTTCTAGTTACAAGCCACATTAAAACAGTCCCGTCCATTTTTACATAGTTAACCCCACCCTGTCCTAAGCAACCACCAATTATCAGCAACTATTTTAAAATTTCCTGTTCCTTGAGTGGTGGCTGAATCCAAGTTTGACCTACATTGTAGTCCCATTCTTATAACGTGTCAGACTTTTACGCACAAATAATGAGTCAAGGTGTACCATAGCTACGATGGAACATGTAAAACTGGCAAAAGAATGTAACATTATATTTTTATATATCATAATTCCTACCATTCCCTCAGTGTTGTTGCTGCTGTCTATGGCTGGGGCTGTGTGGGAAATACTGCCCATGTTGTACCTGTTGGACCTGTTTCGGAGGTGAAAAAACACCAAGAAAACCATCAACTGGAGGTATCATCGGCCCAGCAGGTGGTGAAATCAGACATAGTCACTAGTGCTAAGAACGAAACCGTAGTGTTCAAGTCGTAGTGCTGAAGTTGTAGTGCTAAACATGATGATAAATTGCATTCTGCTTGGTATTTGAAATGCTTGAAGTGTCATTTTCTTTTTATACATGTTGTATCCTGGTAAACAGCCTATCATAATATATACACGATGCAAACTTTTTTCAAATTTATTCATGCTGCTCTTTCTGCCCTGTGCCTTTAAAAAAATCAAATTAGGACCAAAGATATACAAAGCCTCTTTGCTTTGCAATGTTAGGAGAAATTTTGGTCCTGAGCATAATAAGTCTGACTCATCAATTTCATTTAGAGCTAAAATCAATTCCAATATTCCAACTATTTAACAGATTAAGTCGTCTAAAGAAATCTTTAACTATAAATCTGATATTTCCTCTGCAGGTATGGATAAGCACCACCTAGAGATGCTGAAGTTGTACCAACCTGACGCTGTTACACATGTGAAGCGTCCTGACCGGGTCACTGTGTACCTGGCCTCCATAAACGTGCTGCCAGCCAGCGTGATCAAGATCATCAACAAGTAAGACCTGTGTTTTATGTTTAACAACCGTCAGGACAGCAAAGGGCACAATGTTGTATCGAAGCGTATAAGCCATCAGGTCATTCCTTACTTGTTCGTTTGTACCCCCCGTCCTTGTGGCACACATGTTGTTTGATTAGCATCTTGTTGTGCAAACCGTTGTGGCGGCTTAAGGTAACCCAGTAGAATTGTGAGAATTGATGTGAATTAAGAAGTTGTCGCTCAAATGATAGAATGAAAATTGGAGAAGTGTCTTTTTCTTGCATGCTTGTCTTCAACAGTTGCTTCTGGCTAAAGCGATGGCACAATTTTCATGTTCCGTGAAAATTTTATCTTTCTCCTTCTACTTTCCCATCACAAGATAAAAACGTTTAACCAGAAACTATTGTTTCACATGATTAGCAATCCTGTATAGGCATTATCCGCCAAGTCAATTAACACTTGATGGCTATGTTTCAGTCAGCACACCCAAGACGGTTATAACAGGAGGATTGTGGAAAGCCTGACACAATACGGAGGGAATGAGGCCTTCCAAGGATACTGCTCTTCACTTAGGAAGGAGGAGAAGCTGTACTGGCTGGCAGACACTTTGGAAGGGCGAGGTAGGTACATGTAGATTGATGTCAAACAGGATACATTACTAGTGAACAACTTATTGCCAAGCAAGGGGTGCTAATGATGTTAGCTATAAGTATATGTATATAACTGAAACTGGATGAGGACAATTAATTTGCTTGTATTTCAAGCTTCAAATTCATGTACGGGTAATAATTAAGTAATTGTATCGTTGAGGAGGTTCATCAGTCACGTATAATCACAGTTACAAGAATATTCGTCAAACAATGACTTAAAAGGTAGCGAGGTACGTACCTCCAAATTTTCGATGTCAACTGTACATCTTGATCACGGAATAACCTAGTCTCGCGACTTGAACACGAGACTAGGACGCGACTTGAATACGAGACTAGGACGAGACGAGACGAGACTAGGACGAGACGAGACGTTCCAAGTGGATGTGGACTGCCTCAAAGAGGCAGTCCACATCCAGTTGGAACGCGCTGGGATGAACCGTACCGGAGGTTGGGAGGTGCCCAAGTCCTACTTACCCCTACTCCGCAAGGAGGCGGCGGAGGCAGGACGATCTTCACAAGTCGCGTCCTAGTCTTGTGTTCAAGTCGCGAGACTAGGTTATTCCGTGATCAAGATGTACAGTTGACATCGAACATTTGAAGGTACGTATCTCGCTACCTTTTAAGTCATTGTTTGACGAATATTCTTGTAACTAAGTAATTGTATATTTCTAACATCATGATCAGGACTGTCTGTCTACCGACGGGAGCAGCTGATGCAGCATAATTCCGTCCTGGTAGAGAAGATGGACCCTGACATAACACTGGCCTATCTCTCCAAACAGAGGGTATGTGTTTAAAAAGTAAATTGAATTACCACATGAAAGATCATCATCATTATCGATATCATTAATATGATTCCTGCTATTAATATTCTTCACCATCTTTAAAACGAAGGAAGCTAGACATCTTCCAAGATCTTCTGAGTAACTGGGTTAAAATAAAAATGGCAAACTATATTAGAAATTGCAGGATCTACTGAGCGTCTTTTTTGTTTTTGCAAAATTAGAACATTCCGGCATACATCGATCACATTGCAATGTTGTAGTTTCCAACTTTTAGCATTCCTTTACTGAAATAAAAGGAATTCTCTATCCATGTAATGGCTAGGTGTTCACCACTGCCATGACTGAGCATGTGTCAAGTGCAAACTCACGTGAGGAGAAGAACAGACGCATCATCCATCTGCTACAGTCAAGTGATGATGAGGATTTCTCTGTGTTCCTTGATGCTCTGAGACAGAATCAAAGCCAGGCTCACCTTGTGGAGCTTTTTGGTGCGTATTGCTATCTCAATCTTTTTTTGTTAATCATCATCATACTTCCATTTTGAAGTCATGTGCTAACTAAGTATCATTAACAAGTAGCGGAATCCCACAGCTCTATGAATGTTCAGTCACATTGACCGATCCGTACAGGCCTTAGGTTTGTTGTCATGTCAGCTTCTCTTTGCTAAATTCCTAGTTTTCGATAGTCAGGGAAAAGCTAGAGTTGCTCATGTCACAAGTTTGATATATATACCATTAATTTTCCTTTGCTCGGCTTATAACTGTAACATTGCTGATATCTGAGTCAAACTGGATACATAGAGCATAAGAAGACATGCATTGGATTTTATAAAAGAAATACGGTAAGTGCTATAAGGCCTTTTACCTGTATTGTCTGCATGTCTCATGGCACAGGATATAGTCTTATTGGATAGGATGCTATGACCTTAGACAGTACGAACAGATCACATTTCCTTCTATCCAGGTTCGACTGGCCAGCAGAAGCAGCAATGGAACGGGGCTGGCCAGCAGAAGCAGCAATGGAATGGGGTGGGCCAGCAGAAGCAGCAGTCATGGAACATAACTGACCAGAAGATAAACTCGACCCATGTATCCTGTACGTATTAGGCCCTATGATAAGTATGTAGTTCCTTCAAAATAGCTGCATAGGCAGCGAGGACAGTCTTAACTTTTGCGTCCAGAGATCTGGTGACCAGTGTTGCTTTATGAGGTTTGAGCGTAGATAGGTTCACATGTAAAACATTGTTGGAAAAGCATTTTTAATCATAAATCGTAAAAGAGGATTCAGAACCTCTGACATTAAGAAACAAAGCTTATTATGCCTTGCACTCTCTAGGCTTAAACTGTCCATCACACTTGCTAAAAGCCTGGCCATACAATGCAAAATAAAGCCCAATACTGTATTACCAAATTTTTAACATGTCTGCACATGTTTTTATGTTGAAAAAGTTTCTAGCATGCCATACATTATTTGTAACCATGTACTGTGCCAACAGCTGGTGTCGACATTGACCGGAGTGATCGAGTCACTTTAACCAAGGAAGGACGAGGTAGGTACAATCTAATGTCGATTAAAAGAAAAAAGGACCATTTACACCTATCAGTTAACAACAAAATTGCCGAGCCAATTACAAGGGGTTTTGATGATATTGCTAGCTATACATATAACTGAGACTGGATGATGACAACTATTTTGTTTGCATTCAAGCTTCAAATGGAGGTTATAAAAAGGAATTGTACCTTTCTACCCTCAGGACTGTCTGTCTACCGACGGGAGCAGCTGACTCAGCATCAGTCAGTCCTGGTACAGAGGATGGACCCTGACATAACACTGGCCTATCTCTCCAAACAGAGGGTAGGTGTTTCTAAAGTCAAGAAGAGTTCGGTAACCTCATACCTTTTCAACTGACGTATTCTAAGTTTCTCATTGATTATTCAAACAGGGTCCTCATTTGCCTAACTTATACCTGTTAATGATCTTCTCTAACCAAGTAGCACCAGTCCAAAGTATGGAAATTCTATCTTAGCAAATAAGTCTATTGTAGCAATTTCTCATCAACCATGTGAATGAGGCCCGGATTTGTTTGATTCAATAAGAATATATCTAATGATGTTCATCTTTACTCCACTTCCAAATGCTGCAAGTATGGCATTCCTGTCATTAAACACTATGGTATCATATGGGGTGATTAAAACAAATTAATTTCTGAACCCCCAACAGGTCCTCTTTTACAGCTCCTCGGATGGAAATGAAGTTTGATGTTACTTGTTACTAGCGCCAGTTAAATTGATAGCCGTATAGCCCACAAATTAAGTAAAACTACTACGACTACTTTCCCATGAATGAAGAGCAAGAAAATCTAGCACACTTTTAGTGGCTGAAACGATTAATAACTGTGTCAAGTTTCATCTCTCTTAGACAATGGGGGAAAAGTCTACAAAAACCTTTAATCAACACAATGCATATTCAGGACCCTGATGATCGGTTCAACACTCCAGCAACGAAAAACAAATGATCGGATTCCACAAATGAAAAAAGGCATATGACTTATATCCATTTGGATATATGTGCAGTTTAAGGCTCCTACAACTGTTGTAAATATGCCAAATATTTTGAAAAATTAAATTGAACCTACCTTGAACTGGTCTTTGCTTCTGATGCACTTCAAAAGGGACGGTCATCATGAAATCAACTCTGACAAACAAGCAAGTCTGAACAACAAATTGAGATATCACTTTAGTCTCGAGAAGATATGTACCTTTGCATTTGGCTTTGTGCCCAACTTTGATCAATTCATTAAAATATAATTCGCATCTATTCCTGCCAAACATCATTATTAGCATCTAATTATGCCAATGATCAGTTCAGCTATCTAATCTATCAAAAACCATTACAATCAGTCAGCCCCTTCTTAAATAATTCTCCTTCAAAGTCTCAGACAGCATAATTCTGTCCTAAACTAAAATGATTTGTCTATCTATGTAATGGCTAGGTGTTCACCACCGCCATGACTGAGCATGTGTCGAGTGCAAACTCACGTGAGGAGAAAAACAGACGCATCATCCATCTGCTACAGTCACGTGATGATGATGAATTCTCTGTGTTCCTTGATGCTCTGAGACAGAATCAAAGCCAGGCTCACCTAGTGGAGCTTTTTAGTACGTATTGCTATCTCAATCTTTTACAGTTAACTATCATACTTCCATTGTGTAGTCATGTGCGCAGTATGCATCACTAAGTTTGGTTTGTGAAGGGTAGTGGAATACCACAGCTTTGGGGATGTTTTTTTCCAGTTAAATTGACCGAATCTTACAACATTAAGGTCATTTGTCCAGTCATGTCGGCTTCTCTTTACTTTGCTAGCTTGCTAAACTCGTATTGGCATTGCAAAAGATGGTCATGATCTTTTGGAATTGACACACAAGGCTTAGTATGCTTTGCATTCTTTGGGTTTAGATATTCCACTACATGAACACCTGCTAAACAAAGGGTGGCAAAACAATACCAAATGCATTTATATGTATACATGTAATACAGTTTTAACATGTCTACAGATATTTTCATGATGAAAGATTTTCTTGCTGTCATCATTTGTAACCTGGATACACTGTGCCAACAGCTGGTAGTGGTGTCTACATCAACCAGCAGAGTGAGCAAACAGCCCGAAGCAAAGGGTTGTGCTTCACCGACCCTTCCATCAAGTCAGGCGCTTCTGCAATGGTCCAGATTGGACAGCCAGTCATTTTGGAGGTCAATGGAGAAGGTGTGTCCATTACGTTTCTTGGAAGACTATGTTGCTGAAAGGGGCACACATAATCTTTCTTTCGTTTTCTTTGAGGCATTAGTAGAATGTAATGAATGGAGGAAAATGGATTTACATAAAGTGCCCCTGCATACATGTATACGTGTTTTTGACATGGTATTAAGACTTAGGTCTAGGGTAGACCAATCTACATGACATGATCCTGAGAGCAATGCCAAGACACTGGACAGTTGACGCTGTGCTACAGGCTATGTTAATAATGATAACCTTTCCTTTCCCTTTTCAAGTGGACAATGCCTATTGGTTGCTGAACGATGGGCCCCTGCCACAGAACAAAGGCATCAACGTACGTAAGTACGGTCTGACCCACGAGCTGAATATAGACGGCATGACCCCTGAACTGGCAGGCACCTACACCTGCCAAGGTAACACTCCGGATGGCGCCATGTTGTCATGTGACATCAACATCACTTCGATGGAACCCAAGATGATGGCTCTGTAGGCTCAAGAGACAAGTCCAGGAAAATATTCTGCCACCGATACTGCAAAATTGTAACTATACCGAATATCAACTGTTTTGCAACCTCCTCACACTTTCATTGACAAGTATTCATTGAATGTTATTTGCCTATTAAACGTTGTTGGACTAGCCTGGCCAACCTTGCTGAAATTTTCTATATGTTAGACCCAAACAAGATAAAGACCTGGTTTACACACGCATTTCTAAGTACACTCGGACCACATCTCGGAGTACTCGGGCTTGGAAATGTATGTGTAAACCCAGACAAAGCGTCATCATTGAACATGAAGGGATCATAATGTTTTGCAATTAGTAATGCAAATTTGCACATGTAGTATGCAGCATTCAGTGTTATATGAGTTACTATTATCGTAATTACACAACAAGCGTACCATATTGTACTGTCGAAACAGTTAAGAATATTATATTCAGGTAGATAACATATAGTAGGAACATTTATATCCAGCTTGATGGCATTTATCAAGAACATTATATAGTATATCCAAGATGGCTTAGGATAACACATTATTTGCACGTTTAGATGCGTAGCATTGTAATGCTGTTAGAAAAACGTTTAGTTAACATGTTATTATTTGATGATTAATAGGGGCTGAAGTTTCATAATGGGATGGAAGGTTGCGTATAATTGTATATTTAAGCACCATGGTGTTATATACCTTTTAAATAATTCGTTAACAGTACTTAAATGCCAGTGAGAATATATTGATGAAAAAGAAATGATAACGATGAAGAACTTCTACAATATATAGAAGTTATGCCTTTATAAACTTTTGTTTGCCTGGTGCACTGACTTATCCACATATTGTGAACAGTAGTAGAATAATTATATATACTAGACATAAATGGTGATACCTATTTACCAAGAAGACTATGTTTGCATATGTGCGTGCGTGCAAATGATTTGATTTTGGGCCCCCGGCGGCTCGTTCATTCTTAGATGGTTTGGAGTTCGATCAAGTCTATTTTTCTCTTCATAAATCTACCTGGAGCTTGTATATTGCTACAGTACAGTAGAATCTGCTTAACTGCACATACCATTTGCCAGAGTATTTGGTGCAATTATCCGGCCGGTGCAATTATGCGAAATTGCTCTGCTGGACCGGTAGTACACTGTATCATACAGGAGGTGAATAGTTTATAAACTTTGGCGTGCTGTATGAACTTGTTAGTACGCATTTAGATGTTGAAAAGCTTTCAGAATACAGTTACAGTGCGGTAACACCGTAGATTCCACCTCTTGTTAGGGCCACGTTTATGTATTAAAACAGTAAATTTCAAATTCTCAGGAAAGACATCTCAGGACACAGTGATTGAAATCAGTAAGCGCCAGAGAGGCCCCTGTCATGTTTTGACAGATTAGACTGTGTACATCGGTATAGTGAATTACTGTACAATGGACTGTACTACGTATCCAGTGGGTAGATATGGTTAGATGACTTAGATCAGTGACAGACCATTCTCCTTATAACATCGCCGAACCCGCGTATACATCCTTCGGGTGAACGTAGGAAGTTTCTAGGACGCAGATTCAGCTCTGCCATAAAAGAATGTGACAGATGATCACGTCAGCACCGCACTGTCAAAAGCGACTGCTATGTCCGTCCACGCGTCTGTAGCCCTTGCCGAGTCGCTGTGCAGTTTCCGACTAGATCTGAGAACTGCGACTATAGATGTACGTTAAGACGCCGGTCTTTTATTATTGCAGCAGTATGTGAATATAGCGCTGCCGCGAACCTAAAACCTCCAACAACACCCGATGTCATCCTTAACGCGAAGTCAAATCCCCTCGAAATTAAATACATTTACAGTAATAAGACAGTGTACAGGTAGATACCTATCTTTATTGAGTACAGCATGCTGTCTGCCAAACCGCAATACCGCCTTTGGCAGGCGTGCGTCTCTTTATGGTGACGACACGCCCAGTGACCCGCCCAGGACCTCCCATACGATCGCTATCAACGTGATTGTCAATGGAGACCACCACCTTCTTTTGTTAGGGAAAACAATTTTAGACATATTGGCGGTATTGTGCCTCTACATAGGCACTTATCGGCTCATTTGTACCGCGTTTGCCGATTTTTAGCGCACCTTTTTAGTAAACTTGTCGAGGACTTTTGAAAAATTTTGGTGCAGTTATCCGGCATTGGTGACAATGCGCCGTGCAGATATGCGGAGTCACTAACAATGCAGTGATTGGGAACCGGTTTGGGATTTTGGGATTCGGTGCAGTTAAATGGAAGGTGCGTTTATCCGAGGTGCAATTAAGTGGCTTCTACTGTACATTCATTGTCATTTGTAAGCTGAAATACTTGGTGAGTTTGTGTAGTTTATCTTTTCTAATAAAGGGGCAAATATGGTTACTTCCAGGCTGTTGTGTTTTTTACTGGCTCAACATTTTGTTTGGTCTTTAACTACATGTAAGATCCTTATTCAGATAATAACTACCTACTAGTAAGATGTATGAAGGTAGATAGGGAAAGTCGGATAGTTCAAGTAATGATGTTAATGTCCAAAATGTAACATGTTATACAAAGATAAGTCATGCTTTCCACTCAAATGGTTCAAATAAGCACATGCACTCTAACTCACTACAACATCCCCATAAGTAATGGAGTGGAACATGGAGTTGACAAAACTACATAGTAGTCTAGCATGCAGAAATTAAATGTAGGGCCAGGGAAATATGTAACATAAGATATAGGTACCAGTACAGAGGTTTGGGTACAGGTCTAGACCTCTACACGTTAGCCTGGAATCCATCCTATTTAGCTTCCGGCCACTACCCTAGCTCCGCTGGCCGGCAGCGGAGCTTGGGTAGCGCAGCGGAGATAGGGTAGCGGCCGGAAGCTAAATAGGATGGATTCCAGGCTATCTACATGTATCTGAACAAGCAAAAGAAAAATGGCTGAGTCTTTTTGACCTATCAGAATGCTGAATCTGTAAGTCTCACCTAGTTCTCACTCTCATAACTCTCTGAAAGGATCTCATATCAAAGCTCTGATTTCAATGCCCCAAATTTTTTGTCTTTTTCAGTGCTAAAGTTTTGGTGTCTTTAGTCACAAATAAGTATAAACTTAGTTTAAATGTATATAGGTAGTGTTCAACTTAGTACATCAACAATCCAGTATTTTGGACCGGTACTGTAAATATTTTTACGGCCCGTTTCTGTAAAAGTCACAACTGATACTTGACAATACTGTTATATTCATTTACATACATATGTATACTTTACAGGTCTACGAAAAGCCTTGAATAACTGTAATTCCTATTGCATTATTTCCACAGTGTTTGCTTTTACTATGAGTTGGAGTTGGTAATAGAACTTTGCCATATTCAATGTTGACCCAACTGCAAAAGGAAAATACTTAGTACTGATGGACAACTTTGCACTTAAAAACATTGGTCATTGCCCAGCTGCTAGTAATTTGCTACAATAGGGGCAAATCAGTAATGAAGAAGATGATATAACATGTAAATCAGAGTATATATTTATTTCAAAATATTTCAGGTAAAATAGTGAACAAGTCATACAGATAGCAAGAACTGTATACAAATTTTAATTCATTGGAACTTCAGTCTACATTTAACATAAATAAACTTCCTAAATGTATGTAAGGAGTATTGGCACTATCATAATATTGTTGTAAATAGGTAAATATAATAGTTTGCATGAATTCCTTTGAACCCCAGTTTTAAATTTGAGTTGATTGGAAGACTTTAAAGTGTGTTCAACTGAAAATCCCACAGAAACAATAAGTCCTCAGACACTTATAAAGAAGTTATATGAATTCAAAGTATTTTGGTTAAAAACTGTTAAAATGTCCGGTTACACAAGAATTCCTTATTACAATAACCTTCCAAATTTTTAAAAAACAATGTTGCTACAGTCACCAAATTCCATCAAAAACAGTATTGTCAACAGAATCATTTAAATGCAGCATTAGTTCATGAGATTGATAATATCAATATTCATGTTTGAGATAGTCTGATAAAATAAAGTAATAAAAGATTAAAATCATATAAAAGTTTCCACAAAATTACCCTGTACAAACATGCATATTAAATGTTGTATACGATTACATTACATAATGAAAAAGCAAGTTAGTCATATCTAGATCTGAATCTACATATGTAGTTCTGACATGAATGTTTGTAGGCTTGGATTTCTGAATTACAGGAACTACAAGCATGTCGAAAGTTACGAGACAGATAAAAGATTAAGACCCAGAAATGAAAATCATGGTTTGCCACTGTTCAAGTGAGTACCGCTTCAAGTTCAAGTTAGTATTGACTTTTTTAATGAGAAATAAGATACCAACAAAGTAAATATCTGAATACATAGGAAGAGTAACTTACATACTAAAATAGAAGGCCATGCAAATTTGCACTCAATCTGAAAACATCATTCTGCAAACGTACATCAGTGTTCTCACCAGGGCATTTGAGCGTAGGGGGCCCCTATGCTGTGATTTGGATCCCCGATGCTGTGATTTTGGCCCCTACGCTGTGTTTCAACCAGCGTAGGGGGGATTTTCTGTTGTTTTGATGCAAAAGCATAAAACTTTGGCCTTATTCCACAAACTTTAGCCCTCAAAATGTAGGAAATAGCGTCTTTGAGAGTTTTAAAGTTCAAAATTTCCAAGGGTAGGATGCCCCAGACCCCCTTAAATACTCCTGCCTCATCCTCACACCTGTAGTGCTCGCCATGTGGCTTTGCCCCGCAAAGATGCCCCTACGCTGTGAAAAAATCCTGGTGAGAACACTGGTACATGATGAAAGGAGTGCAACCTTATACTTTTAAAAGTTAAAGTTGCAATATGGAATATACAATGTAGATATCTTGCACAATGGATAGATCCAACAGTCCTCATGTCATAAACATGTACAAAAAACAATTGAAAATATTACATAATACCATATTAGCAAATTGATTTGGCTCCTACTTGATATATGGGCGCTTCATACATCAGAACTCTGGGCTTGATGCTCGCCGTGTTTTCTCCGGCTGTACAAGGTAGTCATCCAGAGGCAGCGTCCTGTGCTCAGTGATGGAGTCTGAAGGAGAGAGTGGATACATGCATGTCTGTACACTGTATGGTCTATCTTTGATAAATGGCATAGAGTGTACAGCTTTGAGAGTATTGTTATGTACAAAAAAACTGTCACACTGTCTTGAAAGAATGGAGAAATGCTAAGATTCAGATATTTTTGAACCACAAGACAAGCCAATTGCAAGTGACCTTGTAGTCACCTTTTTCCCTATTTCATTAGATCCAAAATGTAACGAAAATAGTATGCCTTTCAATAGTGAAGCCTGTAAACACCTGCCAATATACACAAAAGAAGTTGCCAATATTCTATCAAGCAGATGCCATGTATACACATTGTACATATCTTGCACTATAAATTGGTGCAACAATTTTAACTTACATGTAACATTATTGATAAAGGTCAGACATCAAGGTTATACACAAGATGAGACCAACGAAATGTAGCTGATGCTGCCTGAAATGTCTGACGCTTTACAAAATCTATCCAGTTGCTTGTGTAGCTGTTATCTTGTGAATTTGAACTTGTAGAGTGGTACCAACCTAAAACCCAGAGCTCAGTAACAACCAACGCATCAGTCCTCCTCCGTGGATTTCCTACAACAATCCTGGCCCTCCTGATGGAAGTAGAGATTCTCCCACCGCACAGTTCCACCAATCGCACGAGGCTGGAGTGCGGAGGGGAGGTCTGTTCTGAGATGTAGATGAGCCCGCAGTCAGAGAACAGGTCCTGCTTGTAGGGGCCCTCTGCTGCCTGCCTCTCAAGACGAGACTCCTGCAAGAACAAGTCATTTCTCAAGTCATCTTCTTACCACCAAATACACCATAACTGTCACCTTCAACAGGCATAGAAACACCAGTATACTGTTAATCCGTTTGATATTGCAGTTGGCAATTCTAGCGGTTGCGGCGAAGGGAGTAGTTCACAGCAATTAATTTCAACGGTGGGAACAAACATCATTGTCTCAAATATTAGTAATCAAACATTTGCGATAATGAAATATTAGCTGTTAAAGTTGCTGTTAACAAATCTAGAATTACTGACAGTGTATTGGATCAATATCAGAATTGTAAACTCAAAACTTTCAGCAGTAACAATAGCTGTCTACAATCCTGAAGTGAAGAGGGTACTGCACTTACATTTTTTTGCATGAGAGTCTGAATACAATTACACATATACAATTTGTACACCAGAATATATTTGTATTGTCCAGCAACTCCTTCATTTATCTTGCTGACATGGACTACTATTAATTTTGAGTTCAGTGACAGCTCCCTACTAGTACTAGCTCCCCTGTGTAGGTGACCTTTTTTCATTTAGACTACAGCCAGCATACAGAGTATATTACTGTATATATACAAATTTCTCACATCGAACTCACGTAGGGAAACAAGGTCTGTTTACCTGAGCTGCAGGAAACGCCTCATGGAGTTCGTACGGTTCTTCTTCCACATAGCGCCCCACTTCACAAGACTTCAAGACCTGGGAGACACATATGCAGCATCTTATTACTATCAAATGTACCAAAAAATAAGTGTTGCCTGAGCCTTTTTTGAGCTTTGGTACAAAGAAAGAGCATCTTTTATTTGTGACATTAACAGAAGCAAACACGGGATTCTAAAACTACACTGTATTGGCAAACTGTTTGTCTTCAATTAGACTCAACGGTGCAAAGTACACCTTTGGAATTAGAGCAGGAATAATATTGGCTGGCTTGGATAACAAAGGGCAATCAGTACTCAGCTACCCTGGATACAATCTGCATCCTTCCCTCTCACTGACACAGGGAAGAGGATGGTATAACCAGGCTAGTAATAGTACATGCAGCTGCTACGCATGAAGATGTGTTTTTGCCTTCAAGCAGAGGATGATAAATGCAAATCCTCCACCACAGAGGATGCTACTAGTATCTATACACAATGTACATCGGGGCAAAAACTACAACATGACAGGATCGATGTCTGAGCTCACCCATTCTAGGGACACCAGCCAGCAGCCGCGAGCAACGGCACTCAGAACGTTGAGGGTTCTCCGATTACTGCCAGACACAACATGCGTAGTTCTCTCCGTAACGTCCCTCTCAATGTGGAAACCTTCCAACTGTTTGACCACGGAAATCAGCAGTTCCTGGTCCCTGAATTTATCATTGATATATAACACATTTCTGGATCTTAAACAACACTCAAGTCACAGTGCATTAAGAACAGACATCCAATCAGGAGCCTCAAGATTCAAGGTCAGTACAGTCAAACTTCCCAAGAAGACCACTCACTGCCATGGGACTGATAAAATCTGGTCTATGCTGACGGGTGGTCACTATAGATAGGATTCGTAATGCTTGTGTCGATGAGGAAAATTATCCAAGGGACCACCAAAGAGTGTTCACATTGGCCAGGTGGTCATTATGCAGAGGTGGTCACTAGTACAGGTTTGACTGTATACCTGGGGCAAATGGGATGTGTGAACATCTTTTCTCGATGAACGCTATATGGAAATGTGTAAAAAAATTATTTCAGTCTGATAACAATCCACCCTCAAACAGTTCCAACTGAAGATGTTTCAATATTTTCAACCCTTGACTCAGCAATATTCATGAATGATATAAATGCTAACACACAGATAAGAAAGATATGTCTACACCATATACATGCTACTTACTTTGTGTGCATGCTGGTCATCACTAGGGCTCTCCCAGGCTTCTCTTTTTTTCCAGCCTTCTGCCTCCTGTTACATGACAGTCTGGTGGCTCCTGTGCTACTACTGCTGGTGGAACTGTCCAGGTCAGAAGAGGTTCGGTTCCTTGTAGACTGGAGAGAAAGGTTGGAGGGACAGGAATGTCCAGAATTTCACTGATTAATGCTAGTCCTATGTCATTTGTCAACAAACTTCCAGGTGGGGATGAAACAATGTGTTTCCATACAGGATGTTTTCTGAATGTTTTTAATACACATGCAACCTGAATATAAGATTTGATTTGAAGTCGAATCTGTCGAAAGTTTGTACAAAATTTAAAAGCAGAAAAGAAGCAGGTTAGTGTGGTTTACCTTGGCTTGTCTTTGTGCTTGTTTGTTCTTGTCCATCCTGGCTGACTTGGTGCTACAGTGTAACACATCTTTAGCACCTCCGCTGCTGTTACTTGAGCCAGAACTGCTACGTACCCTTTTGCTTGAACATCTGCTTGAATCTTTCCCCTTCTTACAACTCCTTCTGCTGAGACTTGTTCTCTGTGGAGGGGCAAACTCTTCAAGACTCCTTCTGGAGGGCCTTAAAGGTTCAACAACAGAGTACTGACTGCTCACAAGGTCAACAACTTCTGCATCCTCTTCAACAGGCATGGCACCGAGGGATTTCCCACGAGCTTTTCTATCGGCTTTCTGATTTCGTTTAGTTTTGTTTGTTTTCTTCTCAGGGGTCTTCTTCCATCCTGTCTGTTTTGAGTTGGGGTCGTCACTATCGCTTTCATCATTGCTTCCCCTTCTATTGGACGGATTGTTCTTCTTCTTGCTGCCCTGCCTCAGGCTTGCCAGAGCTCGTGCACTTGCTCTAGCTGCAAGTTCTCCCAACCCGTCACTACTGTCCGAATCCCAGTCCCAATGTGGCAGTGCAGCTCCTGCCTTCACAGGTTTACTCCCTCTGTCTCCTACAACATTGTCTGTCTCCACCTGTTTTCCTTTCTTTGCAACTTGCTCATCTCCAACATCAGAACTGTCAGTCGTTGCCCTCCACTTCCTTTTTGCTGCAGCGTTTTCTTTGTCTGAATCAATTCTTTTACTACTATTCGATTGCACATCTGGATCCGTGCCTTTACCCTGTGACTCTACACCAGCCCTGCTGACAGTGCTTGTGGATACTGGGGTCTGATCGCGCTTACCAGACAGCACACCTACTGTCTTCTTTACCCTATTTGTTGCAACAGAGCCAGTTGGCTCTTGTGGATGGATCAGATCCATAGATGGCCCACTGTTCATTGTCGACAGAAGGCGTCTCTTTCCTGAACCACTCTTTCCTGACTGTTGTAAAGAGGTGCTTCCTTCTTGCTCTCCATCCTTTGCTGGTAAACTTGACAGTCTTCTACTTTGTCTTCGCGGCTTCTTGCCCCCCTCACAAGAGGTTTCCATCCTTAGCTGACTGTTGCGGCTTGATACAGTATCAGTAGACACCTGTTGGTTGTCTTTGGCTACTGGCCTTGAAACATCACTGCTCTTTTTCTCACAGATACTGCTGTGGTCGGCTTCTGATCCAGCAAGTGGATAATGGAAAATGATCATTAGATAGCAACTTTTATCCAATAATAAGTAACAATATACTTTATAAATATGTGATTCTTGCCATAAGTAAAGAGAATAAGCTGATTTCTACCCAAACACACCAAACTATCTATATATTTCACTTTTAGTTCTGTGCTTCTAAAAAGCAAGATGCAAAACAGCAAGTCACTGCACAAACTTAAGTAAGGAGGAAGCAGCTACTTTGAAGGTGTCTCAAGCCTGAGGTAAAAAATATAATTTGACTGTAAATGTCAGGAAAGCCCTGATTCCACGATGTCCTACAATAATGTACGACAGGGATCCAAGAGAAGTAATCTAGACACTATCTATTGTACAAGGAAATTAGATACTGATTCCTAGTATGTCATTTCTGTATTTGATGAAGCTGTCCTGTACATGTATTACATCTACATGAACTTTTAAGCACTATGCAAATTGGAATTTTTTAATATTCAGTACATACCAAAGAGCCGTTTCTGAGACATGGCCTTTTCTGAGTTATGGGGAGATGCCTGGGTTTCCTGACGAGCCATCAGCTGATTCCTCATTTCACGCATATTTGGAGGAGTGTCAGGGATGGCTAGAGGCATGTTGGGTAATATCATCTCCTGGAATGGAAAACATAAGAGAAAATATCAGTAACAATAAAATCATCCTTATGCATCCAAGAGGTGTATGTATGATGTTACAATGAGTCAATGACCCTACTTGTCAAAAACCTTCAAGCCAAAACAGGCTTCACTTGAAGTTCTAAAAGAAGTGTCTGTGCCAGAAATGGTGACCCACCTCACTGTTGGGATCCTGTGTGTCCTCCACATAAACTGTTGCCTTTTTGCCGGGGGTGTTCGAAGGGGTCGTACCAGTCACCGTCTTCCAACGGTTTGCCAGCTCATGATGGCGGCGCCGCTTCCGCACTCTCTCTGCACTCCCTGCCAACTCCTCTTCAAAGCTTTTAGGCTGCATGGACCTGTACCTCTGTACAGCGGTGGGCAGAGCAAAAGGCATGTAAAAAAGCATGCATACTGACCAGTAGATTTTTAAAAAGTTGTGGCTGAAATGATCCAACAAATACAGTTTAACCTAGTAAAACTGAAATGCATCATACTTTTATCATACAGATATACCTTGTGCAAGCACAACTTCCTATTGCAACAGAAATGAGAACTTGTTGGTTCTGCGTGTTAATAACTCAGATTGAAAAGTTTATGTCCCTTGCCAGCAAACGACCCCAAGAAAGGCGAGGGACAGCAGGTCTTTGCTAAGGTCGGTTGCATCATCGGGAACACAACATTTTTGCCTTGCTGAGACTTATGCATTTGAAATCAATAAAGCGAAGGGGCGCAAATACAACTGCTTCCACAGTTTTCTTAAGAAACTTATGTTTTACCTCCACATGAAACATAGCATTTTGTTTTATTGTGAACAGGCATGCAAATTCCTACCCTTATTCTTGTCAGTACAGGTGTGCTCCCCTCATCTGGGCGGCTGATGGGATACAGACCCTCATTCACGTGGATCTGCTTCTCTCTGCAACTGGTGGGTTCAGAAGAAAACAACATAAACAGTACTATCCACGGCTGCTCTTATGCATTTCAAGGCAATGAACAATGATGTTTTCTGTCTCGCAACAGCATTGCTCCTCTGGAATTGTGCAACAGTATTTGACAAAGAAGCACACAAACATTTATTGAGGCTGTCAGAAGTTACATAAAAGCAACATTTGCAGGCTTAGAATGTCTGGAAACTTGAAAACTCCCTACCTTTCCACCCAGAGCACAGAAACAAGGTGGACACCTTTTTTAATGGCCCTGTCCAATGTGCTCTTTTTACCATCCTTAAAGACCACATGCGTCACCTCACGGGTAAGTTTTGGTTCCACCTGCACGGACAATGATACAAATTTTAAGTTCATTGTCAACATAATGAAGTGACAAAAATAATGCTTACATTGTGTACCTTAATAGATATACATGTATCAAAGTCCTGTACACATCAAATGTGATCATACAGTTTAGGTTCAGTAACTCAATTCATCCAGGTTGAAGTAGGTAATTCCAACTTATCTCCAGTAATGCAACCCAGGACCTTGTAAATAATAGATACCGTGAGCTAATCGTGCAAACACCGAGAGGTACCCAGCAGACAAATTTGTGGATTCGGGGCTCAGCAGGGGCTACATCCCCGACGGGCTCCAGCGCAATTGGCACCAAAGCATAATTGTACATGTTCCTATGTCACAGCAACTATCAAATTTACTGACAAATCTACCCTATGTTACTGTAGAACAGCTTGCCATAAAACCTACCTGAGCACCCAGCAACTCCAGTTGCCTAGCAACAGCTTTGGAGCGATTTTCCATAGTGTCATTGCAGCGGACCTCCACATACACAATAACATCTGTGGTAGAATGAAACAAATCAGTCTAAAATGTAATGTAGATACAGTAGAAAAACTGCCCAAGAAGAACACTGACAGAGAACTCAGACTAGTCAGAGGAAAGACACATACATGTACAGCTCTGGCTCCCTGCCTTAGCAAATGTCATGAAACAGGTAAATAGGCATGTACATGTACATGCAATCAAAAGCTACATCCTGATTTGGTTATAAAAAAAATTCAATGGTAGGCTACATAGGATGCTTTCTGACCAGTGAAGCACTTAAACTTTTAAAGACTTTGTACATACTCGGACCCGAGAGGGGATTATTCCCAATCCACTAAATACACCTTCTGAGATGAATTCTGCAGACCAGGGTTACTCCTCCCTAAGAGCCAGATTTGGACCATTCAGAACAGGATTTGTGAATCAGGATCGATCCCTGTGCTTGAGTAAATCCTAAATTGGGAATTCTGGTTTAAAGGGAGTTAAATTTCAGGCAGTCTCCATAACAATACTAAATCATAGCCTTTATCATACAACCTTTATACTTAACAACCTGAAGACGCATTTGGGGTTACTCTTACCTTTCAGAACCCTGTTGTCCACTCGTTGTGTGGCAGAAAGCATGTCACCATCATCATCATCACTGTCCAGGACCAGAGCCTGGTTGGCAGGGCTCGGTGTGTCTGTGGGCAGGAGCAGACTAGCCTGGTCCTGACAGCGTGGGCTGGGGGTGTCGGCAGGTAACATCAGCCTCTCCAGACTGGGATGGCTACTGACACCTGGTCTCACTGTGGGTGTGCCAGGCTGAGAACAAATAGAAGTTGTAGGGCCATTGTCAGGGTATTTGTCTTTATCTACTTCCAAAAAATAAAGTCTCTTTTTACAGTATGGCTGGTACAGTATGTTATGTCAATCACTGTCCATTGTCACATAATCATATCTCCTATGTTTTTGCAATTAGCCTTCAGGCATAATCTTGAAAATAAACTCCAGAGAGCCGACAGAAAAAAAAAACAGGGCATACGATCATAAGGTGAGTGGTCACAATCTTCTCTCCCAAGCTCTACTTCAAGATTTTCTCTCCCAACCTGTGCTTGGAGAGTAACTCATAAGACCTGTCATTTCAAAGGAGTAACAGAATGAACTCTTCATTTAATTAGTCTTACCCTGGGTAAATTGGGCGAGTCAAACTCCATTTCCCTGACACTGTGAGAAGTGGTGTTTCCCAGGGCCGTCTTGTGACTCTTGCTGAGAAGGCTGGGTGATTCCAGGTCCATATTTTGTACTGATAGGCTTGTGACATCTCCAGGCCGGAGGTTCAATCCTTGACTCCCGCTGAGCTGACACGACTAAAATTGAAAATATATTTTGAGTTTTTGAATACTTACAGTGTACAGTTCACTCATTATATACCTTAAAGTAACAAAAACACCCTTGAAATGTGTTCAGCATTGAATAATTATGACAGGTTGTTATGAGAACTGTGTGTAATAGCAGACATTACATTTGCCACTACTGTATAGTAGTACTATTGTCACTATAGAATTATCTCAAGAGTTTTAAATTAGAATGAAGACATAGCCTTACTGGACTACTGGGGTCATCCCAGCTGTTACTGGCCACACCCACACTGACCAGGCTCCTCCGACTTTCTGAAAAAAAATTTAAAAAAATAAAAACTAAGATACCTGAAGAACACAGTACTATCACTAGTAATGCGATATGACATGATGACAATAATACTATAATTTTCCCCAAATAATAACACAGACAAACAACAAATCTTTTAGATCTAATAGTACCAGATCTATTCGTATTACTACAGTAGCAATCGTTTTCAAACCAATGACAAACATAATTTTCATTTTCATATTTTCAGAACAGTTTAGAATCTAACCTGGGCGATTTGTTTTGGCACTTCCATTTGCAGCAAGACTTTTCTGTCTGCCAGGTGTTCCTGACGAACTCCTGCCAGGCTGGGCCAGACCTAGGACACTCCGTCTGCGAGAGCTTTGGCCAGCTTTGATGGCCAGTCTGCTTAGTGGAGACAGCTGGAACAAAGCGTTGTACATATTAGATTACATGTAAACATAATTTTCATCATAACCATTAGCTGCTGCGACTCTGGGAGGACGTATTTGCTTGAATACAATTAGTATAAATTTCATGTCTAGCGATATAATAGACGTTAAGCAAGGTCAACAACAACAACAACATAATTTTATATGTAGGACATAATATATTAGCAAATACATCCTCCCCAGATTCACCACGGCTGCATAACCATTTGTATTGACTATTTGTATCACAGTGGAATTTGAGAGATCTGGAGGTCTGAAATATTATTTCTGATGACGGTTGAAATCTCCATCATACTCATAGTCCATGGTCAATTAAAGGAGGTCATAGAAAGACCTGATCTGAACTAAACTGGATCGTGTCCTTTTGAAATATGGATCTATGGACTTAAGAAAATTACGTTGGCACAGATTAATCTGTTGGACTGCTTTTGCCCTTTGGATATCGCCATTGCCACCGGTAAATCTGCTTGGAGATTAGGCACAGATGACAAAGACCAGCAGTAAACTGGAGAGGGGGGCAAAACTAAAAAGCTCTAAATTTTTATACACAACACAAACCGGTCAACAAAAGATTCAAGTTTGTCGTGAATATGCTTACCTCAGTTGGTAACGGCGCCATAGATCTTCGATTGGATGACCTGCTGGGAGCCATCTCATCAGACGGGACTCTTTCAGAGGCAAGGAAATGTTTGTCTGGCAGAAATTATGTCTGGTGTCAAAATATTTGACTGGAGGACGATCGCCACAGTAACGTTACTGTGTCGTTAAACCTAATGAATTTGAGCACAGACCCGCGATAACAAACTTATCACAGCAGCCTCGGCGATGAATAGCATCTCTTCGTGTCTAAGGTTCTCAATGAAAGACCAAAGAAATTGAACAGAGAAAATTTTCGTAATCAACCGACCCAACTCTCAATTCAAAGATGGCGCCTTGAAGAAGGACCTGCCCAGACTTGCCCAGTTGTCGAGCATGTCGGGTATCACGTGACTAACAAAACTAAGTCCTGGGATCGGGAATGAAACATTCTTGTTCCCAGCATCCAAATGACATCGTTTCTTTTCCACATCTATCAAAATTATAGTTTTTATGAATTCGACATCGCATTGCACCAGTGTCGGTTGTATGAAAAGTGTTGCGTTTTGAGGAATGATAAATTAGAGTGACGAGTGTCGAGTTGACTTAACATTGTCCATGCACGAGTTATTATAGAAACAGTGCGCTTTCATTGACCAAGGAGGTTTTATATAAAACCTCCTTGCATTGACTTACGGCCTGGTTGAGTTCCTTTGAACAATCAGTGGAAACAAAAGCAGCATAACTATCAGATCATATATGATGGCATGGTGCTTGGGATGCCTATATACCAAACTTAAAAGTACAAAATTCATGTTTATGTTAAATGGTGGTTATCTGAATGTTATAGCCTAGGTATGATATACTACAGTATACTGATATATTGCTTTAAAAAGCGCCACCATCCGAAGTCACAAGAAATTACACTAATCGCCGTCGCATATTAGTACCCAAGAAAAACATGGTAAATACAAAATTAGATAAAAACACTAACTTCATTATATGGATGATATCCGCGTGCGCATCAATTTTCGTCGACCCGTTTCCAAAAAAACCCTGATGTGTGCGACCACACTAGCTGTTAACCGTAGAAAGAAGCTAGTCCCTACCAGACTAACTACGCCAGGGTTTCACTTGTAGGCTCCGCTAAACGGGCAAAATGTGATCTTCACTGTGGACTGACTCTACTGGCTAATTATTTCTTTTTCTGCCGAATTCTACGATTCATACGCCCGTTAGAGGGCCTGGTGGAGGCTAGAAAGAAGCTGCAAAATGAGCAAATACATGTAACAGTTACATGCCGTAAATTGCGAAACAAAAACATCGGAAAACGGATGCTACTAAAGAATGAAGACTTTCAAAATCAAAGAAGAAGATGTGAACGAACAGAATTTAAAGAATCCTTGTTGCTCTGTGTGTTTAGTCATTTGTTCAACCTTCAAATGAAGGCAACCTTTTCAGTTTGCACACCTTTTTTTTCTTCGCACGCTCGCCTCAGTTTTGGGGTGCCTGGGATGTAATCCATATCATCAAATCAGCATGGCCTAGTAGAAAAGCTGAATCCCCTTATGACCGGTACCATATAAGTTCGAAGCTCATAAACCACTCGTCAGTCCACGTTGTTACATAGTTTTAGCCCAATGAAAAACAATATCCATTGAACTTTTTTTGATACACTATCGGCGACCTAACTCGGACCACCGTCCGCAGGTGTTAACCTCTTCTCATTGTGATTAATGACTCGCGGGTCACCATCTTGCAATTGTGTATTGTCTAACAGCTGCGTACGGGGGCCTACAGGTATATCCATTCGTTGACAACATTTGCACGCGTTATTTAACAGCACTACCCTCGGGCCACTGAGGACGATCGCGAGGGTCCATTCACTACTCTCCAAGCAGAGGTTGGTGGGGAAGATTGTGACCTTTTTATCATATGCTCCGGGTTTTTTTTGTTGTTGGAGAGCCTACAAAAAACGGGGCATATGATAAAAAGGTCACAATCTTCCCCACCAACCTCTGCTTGGAGAGTACATTCAGCGAGAGGCATTAAACTGAGCCCGTGCGCTTGCGCCCGATAGTTCACCAACAGAAATAACGACTATAAGGACCGGGTCTATTTGAACTCTACCACTAGGGTGATGATTTGTTGAACCGTTGAAGAGAACAACGCATGCTATCAGCGGGGCCACCCAAACCAAGGGAAGAAGTCAGAAGAGATAATCCTTGGTGGGGTCGGGGGATGAGGGCATGTTCCCCGGGGAAGTTTTGAAATCTTGACTCTCCGAAACGCTATTTCCTGCACTTAAAGGAGAAAAGATTGCCGGTACAATATGCTATGTTTGATAACACCGATACTAGTGAAAACAAACACAAAGATTTCGGCTTGATTTTGTGGGGACTAGTAAACAAACTAACGTCGACTCATGCGATATACCCGAGGTCAGCGACTTGGTGAAAATAATTGCATGCCCCAAGCAACAATCTGTTCAGCTGATAAGATGTTCATTATGCAAACCAACCAACCGGACAATCCTTCAAGAGTTTTCTCACAATTCAGGATGCCTCACACGTGTTTTGTTCCGTAAAAAACAACAAGCCCTGCTTAATTCTTTCTAATCCGCGCTCTTCGGCAGACAGATAAGTTGGTAAAGACTTATTATGTCTCCATACGTTTACTAACAATGAAACTGCTTTGTGTGATGTGTAAGTTGGTTATCGATTTCCATCTTTCTGTTAGAATCCTGGCATATTTTGTGACACTTAATTTTGCAACTATTGCCATGGTATACGTATCTTAGTACACATGTAAACATGTTATCTCTTATATATGCTACAGTGGAAGGAAATACTGATGCTGCTGTTATTTTCCTGTCTATCCAGTATTCTTAACTTATCAATGATTGTGTAGGTTTTTTTTTTGTAAAGAAATAGCATGACCGTTGTCATTGCATTGTCGCGGTCTCTTGTCGATTGATGTTGACCACGATGCAAACAAGTCGTACCGTAGTTTTCAAGCAGAGGTTTCGGGGTGGTGGGGGGAGGGGGATCAAGAGTGGCCATGATATGTATCGTCTAGATCTGCCTCTTCTCACCCAACCCCCGGACCAGAACCTCTGGTAGCTGTACATTTACGTATCTTTCTTACTCACGGGAAGGAATACATTAGCACAGTTATTGGTGCGTTGTGCAGAAATACTAGTTCAACAGGACGAACACCTGGTATGGATGTCACTACAAACCACACGGTAAGACTGGGTGGGTCTTGTGTGACGCCATATCTCAAGAATTCAATGAGGGGAGGTAAATATTTTGTAAAGGGGTGTCCGAAAATTTGGGAGACGCGAAGAGAGCAACAGAAATTAGAATGTTCTAATGCTGGCCACTGAAAGTGTAGCAGAAGAAGGTCATTTATGACCCTCCCTCCCGAATTTATGTAATTAGAAAGTTTATTGCCAGTTCTTGCCCGGGGACTAATTGCAAGTACATGTAATATGAAAGAACGGACAGACAATGGGAACAATATAGCATGTGAGTACTACTCTAGTCTGAATACTGACACTAAATTCCAACTTATATAGTGGGATAATCGTCAATAACGCTGTTGAATGAGCCGGTGTCGCTTCAACAAAGGAGTGATTTAACCTTGAGTTGTACGTCACTTCAAATTTACGGGCGAGGTTGAAAAGAAAAGGACTAGTGACTCATCCGGAGCCTTGGACCCCGGGCTGCGTGTACCCGACAGGAAGGCCAAGGTCAGCCGATTATGTCGTCCCCGAAATGAGGACACCAACAAGCATTTTCAAAATCAGCAGATATCGTTTTATTGTTGTTATCATTTCACAAGGCCAAGGAAGTTCAATCCTCCTGTTGATAATGCTAGGTAGTAGGTACAAAACGGTGTCTGTGGCACTTGAGGTTCTAAAGAGAGAATAAAGCAGTAGTTGGTGTTCCAGCATACAACGCCCACGCTAATTTTAATATTAGAGTGCCATAATTGATACAAAGTCGATCACACCTTGACCTGAGGTGGTCACAGATACGTAACGTTATACAGCTTAAAGTGTTTGACCTTGGCAAAGCATGACAAGAGAGACTACACACGAGACTCATGTTTCACACTTTCAATAAAAAAAATCTGTTACCGGTGTTTCAAAGCGTTCTGTCCATGTTGTAACGTTACCTTACAGTCAGACGGAGTTCACTACGACCTTGCGCAGAGGATCAGTGTATGCGTAAATAATTCATCAACAACGCTCTTACGTCACACTGGGCCTGGCATATCCAACCGGCGACAATAGGCTTCACGTCACTAACGACATGGACAAGTTTAAAAAAACTTATCTTCTTTTTACCCAGCTAGAGATAGATAAATGACGCTTGAACAACAAAAAAGGCACTTATAACGTACCCCATTAACATTAACATTAACATAACATGGGCACATCACTAGTATGTGGATACGTAACAAAATAGATAGAGTATTAAAACGATGTTAAGAAGTTCATATGTGATATCCACACAGTGTACAGCAACAGCATCAACACAAATGAATGTAAAACGCGATATTCTTTGATAACGCCCATGTTGTGTGAATGTAAAAGGTCATATGACAACACAGTCTGTAATTTTGTACCTGGGTGCATCAATACAAAAGGGTTGTCCACAAACACAGACGCTCCCGACACTTTCCCTTCTCAGGGGGCGAGCTCTAAATCTCACGGGACAGACTTTCCCTGGTGCTGATGTGTCTAAATAACTCAACACTTGAGGTTTAAGAGATCCTGTAGACAGTTAGAAGGCCCGGGATACCGTCAGACGCAGGTGAGTCCGAACACCTTCATAGACCTCTGTTTATGGCGGTCTTTTTAGCGAGAGTGTTATGGCGGTTTTTTAGCGGTGGGCGTAAACCGGTTTGGGACATATCCCACCGTGTAGTTTTCTGAGACAGTCTTGCCGTCATGAAAGCAAAGTCTGCCCCGGTAAGCATGGCGTGTGTTTGCATTGCATGGCTCACTCTCAGACCTGAGACACACGTATGGTTATCCTTGACTACTACTGCCTCCGGTCTCGCTGTGTTTTCTGATGAGTCTGTGTAACCGTTGCACTCGAGTAAACTCAATGATAACGCTTCCATTGTTCAAAACGTATCGGCAATGACTTTCATATCAAGCTTACAAAATGAATGCTTTGTACCAATATGTCACTCGTCTTAACCAGATCACACATAGGGGGGAAGTTGATATTCTTAGATGTAAACATTATTCAAATATTGAGATATTTTTGAAGACAACAGATCAGACCTTGTCTCCGCCCCAAGGCAGACCTTATCGAGACTTAAGTACATGCCGCTCGCAGCCATGCTACGCCCACTTTTCATTACACAAAATGCAGAAGCTACCTTCTTGCTGTAGCTTAGGCTGTATTTGTACGTCTCTAACAAGTAAAAACGTGCATAGATGTTGAACTGCAGTCAAATAAACTAAATTAGCAAGTGTTTCTGCGTGTAAAGGAATCTCCACAGTTGGCAATTGCAATCGCCCCCCCCCCCACATGTTCCAATTGGAATCCCATGTATGGTTCCCCGGTGACCTGTGATTAGTGTAAGATTTCCCTTTTTGTTGTGCTTGATGAGCAGACCTTGTAAAACTGATAATAAAAGAAGCTGGTCCAACAATAACGCTATTGTGGCATTAATTTCACACATACTGTAAGATTTCTGCTAGAGGCAAAAATGGTTTGGGACACCTAGCGTCCAAAATTATATGCTATTGACAGGCAAAAGACACAAACATGTCATTTTCAACAAATAAAATGTATACAAGAATGTCCACCAACATACTACGCATTCTGTAGTTAAAAGTAAACTGGCAGTCCCCATATGGGACGGGGGTGGGAGCGGAGCAAACATTTCATGCGGTGTAAATGTTTGCGAATATAAGACTAAACTATAAAGAAAGTAACTTTCGGGGGCGTTTTAATATACACTTTTACAGCATTTACAGAAAATGGTAATTGAAGAGTCTAGCTATTCTTTATTTATTTACCATGTTGTTTTGGGTCAAATCTTCCGTTTATCCTGCACGTAATTGCAGGGATAGAGAAACGAAGCAGTAAGGAAAAGTCACAACCCTTTGGGTAAATATATATCTATAGATTCGCAATTACCTACTTTTGTGACAATAGTAACTGTAGTCAAAGCGACAGAGGTCGACCGAGAGGAAAAGAGTTGACAGCAAGTTTGCATGTGTTGTTGGAGACATGTGCAGGGAATCAGGGAATGGTGTGGCGTGGAGGATAGTGTGGATTTATTCTTGCCGAAGAAGGCAGCCTCTTCTACTATGCAGTCTAGATCACACTGCATTTACACAGAATACAGTAATTAGACTAAAACACATATTACAACAAAATGCCTACACGTCCATATCTCGGGCAACCTATAATTCCAATGCCTTATCAACCTCGTTCCTCGACAGGAAGCAAATGTTTTATGAACATATCATTACAGTGTCAAGGTTTTATTGTTTTTTCGATAATTCTGTCATCCAAACACAAGGTTATGATGTCACATAAACAGTCTCATCGGAAATGAAGATTACTCAAAAGTGTATTCTCAGATGATTTCACACTCGCGCTAGTCACAATTTTACTCAGTGACAGTCCAGCGACAGAAAGAATGCCTGAAGGGAAATGTAAAGTTTGATTGGTTGATGTTCAACCGTTGCTGTAACGGAATTAACGGGTTTTCAAACGTTCTTCTGGTAAAGTTCAACAAGACCCCGAGGCCCATAATTGTATTCTCTCAAGGACTCCACAAATGCCAAAATCAATGCGACTCTATCGATGATAAGTATACAGATGCTTATCGTAACTACACAAATCACGATTTACCGGCGATAGGTGTTAGATTTTACCAGCAGCCAAATAAGAATTGTTATACGAACAAGACCAACTGCAAACTGTAAGGTCATGTTAATGAAAATGGTTATTGTACTTTCTGAAGAAAAGTAAAAGAAGACAACTGCCTTGCTGATCAGTCTCAATCTGACAGACTCAATAAATAATAGCAATCAATAATCTTTAATTCAATAAGGTCCCTTAATGGCCAATTTTAAAATCTTATAGTTGGAAAAGTATGACGTAAGCCGTTCTGTTTGTAGACATTTTTCATCTTAAAAACACCCGACTAGTAAGATCGTGAACAAACAAGCTTCTTGAATCACGTGTGCCATGTCCTGATTATTCGACCGATCAGCTTACAATATGAAAAATACATAAAAATACAAAATGTTCGAATTGACAGGTTCAAAATTTCGAGGTGTTGTCAGTATGTTCCATTAGTACGTTAGGTTAAAGGTCAAAGTGAGTGTTGCGTGGTCAAACCGGTTTCTGTAACGGAATTAACCGTTGGTAACGCGGGGTTTGCAGGTGAATGAACATCGGTGCATATGACAGCGGATGTTAGCCTGAGATCTAACCAATTATAATTAACGTGTTCCCCTAGCGTACGGATCAGTCGGGGAGCAGTTCAGCCAATACGGCTGGATTCCAGGCTTACTCACTTGTGCATTTGTGTAAAATCTGTCCATTTGCTCAGAATGTGTTCCATTTGGGCCATAGCAAGTATACGTTGGGCAGTGTTTGAATGCCTATTAAAGCAGCTGAAGGCTCTTTGTCCTCGTAGACAGCCTGGGGCGCTTCAAACCACGATTACGCCGTCTACAAACTATTTCATCTCACACCCATGGCAAACAGACCGTGTCTAGTCTCACATCCGATAAGCGTTTGTTTGTTTCAAATGGAGCATCATGAATGCAACGCCAGGCGGTTCTATACAGCTCTTTATAGCATCAACTCTTAAATAGTCGCAAAAAGAAATGTTCCGTAGCGAGGCAGGATATCTTGATCTATGACTTTATATGTTGTGAGTCAACGTGAAATCATTGTTCGTCGTGGATATTTGATTTACTTGTGCTGGACTGTTCACACGCTCCACGCGCACACAAACTCAAGAGTCAAGCATCTGGTAATCATTGACGACTTGACTCTCCCGGTGGCCCATTAAATACGTCGAGCCGTAGAACCAAGTGTGCAATGTGCTGTCACCGTCATGCCCATTTGGGACATCACAACTCTGATCTTCATTGTGTGACCTTAAAAGCACTTACAATGAAATGGAATACGGGTGACAATGTGTTGGTAACTTATATAATGAATGGGAATATTCTGACGTAGTAGAGATATTCAAATAGATTCTAGAGTGCAGAGTGTCAGGGTATAGTCACATACTCGCAAAAATGCTGTACATTTTCATGACTGTAGATATCCATAGTTGTGGTTCATGTTGTTATGTTATGAAAGCCATAACCTTGGGTGTTTCATCACACATGAATAACAAAGAATAAATCGATTGTAGTTAATATTTTATGAGAGTGAGTGAGAAATGAAATGTCCTCTCTGTTTATATTTGCTATATATAGTATCGGCCCCATTAAATCCAACTCACATCATACTAATGCGGAGAGGGAGTCTCAATCATGATGCTCTTTGATATCATTTTGACTTAAACTAAAGTGTACTTCAGAAGTGTCCATTGATTGCAACAACCCTCAATCGTTGGCACGAATTTAGTGCCCTTATGTTATAGTGTTTACCAAGACCAGGTTCACTACCAAAGTAAAACTAATTTATAGGAATTTTCTTATTTTTTTCAGACTAAGCTATGGCGACGGTTGGGCAGATCTTCATAGTTCTTACAATATGCTACTTGGCGAGTGGACAAGACGACGGGTGTAAGTTCTCCTCGCCCCTAAAACTGGTCTTTTAGCTTTGATCTGGGGAAGTTGGTTGATTGGTTGGTGTAAGGTTGGTTGGTGTTTTATTGATGGGTTGTTTGTTTGATGACTGATGACCGACAATAGTTATTGATACGAAAATAGAACGCAAAGTAGTAAAATGTAACGAGTGCATTGATGACAAATATAGATATCACAGCTAAAGCTATTACATCACAGAATCCTGACTATTGCGTGAGCACAGGCAGCTCATAGATTGAAATGTGTACATGAATGTGAAAATGTGCGTATGATCACATGTGTATATCTTTTCTACACAGAGGTCTCATATTTTTTTCTTCTAATTCCCGTGCTTATCATGAATCTAACATTCTAACTAACTGTAATATTTCGGTATTGTTTTTTTAACATCTGTTTAATGTTGGTTTTTCCTTTGTCACTGTATCAACGGGTATTTGTCCCTACAACAAGTATGTCCCTGTACATGTTGTTTTCTTTACTGAAGTGTCCCTTTCCGACTTCGTGGTCCTGGAACTATGTGACTAACATGTCAGTAACCCAGCCTGACCCTTAACCCTCCTCCCCTCTCTGTCTCTCTCTCTCTGTGTCTAGCAGCAACCCGAGGTGGTACCGTTTCAGACACTCTTTCTCCCGATGAAGTCGTATCGCCCAAAGTCACGGTACAGCCATCAACCACCATTATTGACCTGCATCGCAATGAGGCCTCCCGACAACTTAGGTGCGAGGCATCAGGAGAACCAGAGCTCGTGTACACATGGAAGAAGGACGGGCAAGATTTGGTTAGAGACTGATATTCCCGCTTCTTCTTTTTATGATTTTGGGATGGCTTGGGACTGATCTGTTTTGCTTTGATTGTTTGTTCATCTTTTATATTAGTACATGTCCTCCCTAAGGTATAGCAAGAATACCTTAGCACATATAACTTGATAACTAAATTGTGTTGTCTAGGTATGACGAGGGAATAAAGTCTAAAGTGCTCACCCTTGATATCAGTGCATGAAAAAGTCATACAGAAGCGTAGGAAGAATACTTTGGTACATATAAATATATATAGATAACTTGATAGTGTTTTTACTAGCTATGACAATTGAACAAAGTGTCAAACTATGACCAGACGCACTTGTTCACTTTTTGCTGCACATTATGTGTGTGTTTCAATTAAGTATTGCTTTCTTGTTCTGCATGTGGACTTTGTATAACACAAATACGAAGATGATTCGTGAGATATCCTCACCGATTAATTTATCATAAATCATTATAGATGTACTTATGTCGATCTGTGTATTACTTCAGGGTGCCAGGAGCCCTCCCTACGCCTTTGATGGTGGCAACCTGGTGTTGAATAACCCTCAGAAGGACGTGGACACCGGTTCTTACCAGTGCTTAGTCTCCAACGACTATGGAGCAGTGGTCAGCATACCAGCCTCAGTACGGTTCTCCTGTAAGTTAACATTGAGGTTCTCTTATACACTCTAAGAAGGTATCTTTCTGCCTTTCAAACAGCTAAAGATGTAATTCTTCAACCTAAAATCATGCGGCTTAGGTAACGTTAGCAGCACAAAGAAAGAATGCAATCAAACTACAGTAACTGAAAATCTACCAACCATGCAAAGTACGATAGAAATTGGAGGCGAATAATCATAAAACACTATGGGCAATAGCACCGAAGGGCTAGTGTCATAATGTAGTTTGGTTTCACAATTACGTTTTATTGAAGCAAATGCTACATGCTGTATCAGGTCGTTATTAATGAATACAGTCAATAGTTTGGAGATATTTTCTCTTGCAGTTGTAAACGAGTTTCCAGGAACCGAACGTAATCCTACTACAGCCACTACCAACCGGGGTACATCTATGCAGTGTGCTCCACCCGAATCGTACCCAGGTCAGCCTACTGTCGTGTTATTGTCTGTCTGTCTGTCTGTCTGTCTGTCTGTCTGTCTGTCTCTCTCTCTCTCTCTCTCTCTCGCTCTCTCTCTCTCTCTCTCTCTCCCTGTCTCTGTTTCTCCATCTCTCTGTGTGGCTGTCTATAGCCTTCTGTCTCTCTCTCTGTGTCTTTGTTTCTGTGTTACTCTCTAGCTCTGAGTGTCTTTGTGACCATGTCTTTTTGTTTGTCTGTCTGTCCCTGTCTCCCTCTCTCTTTCTTCGAAATGTATTCATTTCAGTTCCTCATCACTGTCCCTAGGAATCCTGTTCCAGTGGGTCAAGGTTGGAGCAGATGAGCCGGCTTTCCAAGTAACAAACCAACGGTGGTATGTATCCAAGAAAACCGGGGACATCTACTTCGCAACTGCCACTGCAGGCGACGCCGGAAACTACCAGTGTGTTGTCCAGGTCTCCACCGATCCAAACGCTCCATTCACTGACTTCAGTCCTCAGATGCAGATGATCGTCAATGATGCAGGTCAGTTAATTTTGATAGCAATTGTTTTGTTCGTCCATTCTATATCTTCTTAGCTCGTGTAATGAGGTCACACTGCTACCAATGGCTGATGAATCCATTGGATCTAATACTATTGACCACAGATGAAAAAGCAAAAATGGGAAAACTTATATTTTGATTCACACATGGGTGTGTTACACATGCACATATTAAATCATGCCACCAGTGACTGTAAAACACATTCTCATACCATTCGTAAGGTAGCTAAGTCTCCCAGAATGGATGTTGTTAATATGTAGCAGAAGATGCCATACGTTCTACTTTGTACAATTGTTACGCAATAGAGTTTGTTGTTAAAATGAGCTGTACATTACAGTTATTGTACATTTCAGTTATGACAGGCAGGGCTTTGAATAATTGTTTCCGAACTATTTTGTAGCACAAACCTTGCTCTCGTTGCCTTTCAGCTGCTGGAGACCCTGCAAATGTAGCAGCTGACTTACAACTGCAGGAGGCTGACCAGGTGGTCGCCGTGCAGGGATCAAGTTTGTTGCTAGAAGGCTTTGCTTATGGAAAGTAAGAATTGGTTTGTGTTGACGTACTTGAATAGGGCCAACCTGTCAGTTCTATTGCCAGAAGCATCTGTAAGATTTAAAAAAGATTGTAATTTTTGTTCTTCAACTTCATAACTTGTCGGTATGCCTACAAAACCGAACGTCTTCTCTAAAGGCAATACTTATAACCAAGTCATTCCTTCGTCATTTTTTCGTTAGTCCGATTCCTGTCTTGGCTTGGACCAAAACGGATGTTAGCGGCAATCCACTCCCCATGCCAACTAAAGTCAAGTATGAGCGGTATAACCGCTTCATCAACATCAGTGATGTACAGCGGGATGACGCTGGGTATTACACCGTCACAGCCACCAACACAGCCGGGCCGCCGGACAGCAAGAGAACCCTGCTCGTCATGGCAGGTCAGTCAGATGATGCTTAACTATACTACTTACTTTACATAATTTGGAAAACAAAACAAAATGATATTGTGAGAAGGTAATAGCGTATGCTAAGTATGACCAGCTAAAAAGAAGAATTGGCGACTTGCGTCTACAGTGTTTGTACTTTGACTAACGTTAGTAGGAAGCCGGTGGCTAAAACACTCCCTGTAGAAATATGTTACTCTGCTCTAAAATCATGGATATTCTGTCAACACTCTAGCCTGAATAAATCACGTTCCCGGCGGCCCGTCCGACTGGCAGGCCCGGGTGGGGACCAATCAGCCCCAGGCAGCAAGAGATCTTGTAACACTGGTTACACGTATTCGCGATTGCGAGAGTCCAACTGTTTGAATTCCATGCACCTTTACAGGCAAACCAGTTATCGTGCAAGGTCTAGAAGAGCAAAGCAAGGACCGCGTCCCGGGTGATAATCAGGTGTTCACTGTCACCTGGGAGAACAGTGGTGACGGCGCGCCGACAACGTGCACGTGGCTGCACGATGGCCAGGTATCTGTCTCGTCTCGAGCTTACTTACATGTTCTTACTTATTGGGCCCAGTTTACACACGCGACTTTGAGTCGACTCTGGACTTTGAAAGTAGAACCCTAGGCCACTCAAGTAGCGTTTTCTAGTAGGAAAACTTCACTTGAACATCCCAAAGTTCCTCACACACAGCCACTGGACGACTCCAAAAAAACGTGTGTGTAAATTGGGCCTTGCTTACTTAGGCCTACCGCCCATTCCTGTGCATAGGCCACGGACCAACAGGTCTCTCCATCTGGTGTGGTCCTGGGCCCTTTTTACCAGTTGCTCCCGCGTGTGTCCAGATGCGTCTGGAGCTGCATGTCGGATATCGTGATCTGGACAGCAGTTGAAATCTGTGGTCTCTCTTTCAATCAATTCAATAAACAATTGACATTTTTCCGTGCATGAGAAGTTGAGCAATGTTGTTTGAGATAGGAAAACTGAAGTTTTGATTATCACAGTGAAGAAATTGCAAGTATTCCACTTCAAGCCACTTGAGTAATATAAACCCATTGCTGTAAACATTGATATGTTATAGGTCGACAAGCGATCTGTCATTTGCAAAAGTAACATCAGCAGTTTTCCTGTTTTTGTTTAAATTGGGTGGAGGTGACCAACTGATAACGTGACAAGAGAACTCCAAGACGAGATCTGACCTTATTACCGGGTTGACGAAGAGACAGAGAATTCGTCTCGAAAGCTCCCCAGAGCAATTTTTTTATGTTGTGTGTAATGATTAAATGTTTGTCAAAAGATATAGTATATAGTTGATGCAAAGGACGACCTTTTTCACAGAATCAATGAAAAACATTTATGATACAGCAGTCGTAAAGGTTAACATCATTGGTGACGGTGATGAACCTCTTTTCTAAATTGCCTGTTTGTTGTGTGTTTGTTTTTCATTTTCAACCAGCCTGTCGTCCTTGATGACCGAAAGACGGTACAGAACACCGCCACGTCGTCCGTTCTTACCATCAACAAACTGCAGAGGGGGGACAAGGGCGCCTATCAGTGCCTGGTAAACAACAAGTATGGCGGCGTTCCGACTGCAGCAGAGCTGAGAGTCGGAGGTGATGGTCAAACGTTGTTAGCGTGGAACCATGTCAAAGCTGATTTGTGGACCTTAAAACCTTTCCGTTTCGTTTTGTTCACTTTAGGATACACACAATGGTCAACATTTGTTATAAACGCCGGTCATTCAGCTTCCAAAACCAGTGCCGTATGCATGTGTTTTTCTCACTGTTACAATGATGATGATGATAATGTTGGTGATGATGATGATGATGATGATGATGATGATGATGATGATGATGATGATGATGATGATGATGATGATGATGATGATGATGATGATGATGATGATGATGATGATGATGATGATGATGATGATGATGATGCCTAGAACTGCCTAGCTGATACTCGAACCCATCTGTTCCAGCTCCTTCCAAAGTTCCTAACATAGTACCTTCGGACAAGGGGGATGACACCCTAACCCTGAACTGGGACGAGCCGAAGACTGTCGACCCGATCACGAACTACAACGTTCTGTACTACCCAACAGACAACCCTGACGACAGGAAGACTGTTGACACGGGTACTGATAGAACTGCGACGCTGACTGGTCTGACACCTAGCCCAGATGCTTACACTTACAAAGTAGGTTGCTTTTTGTTATTTTGCTGCTGGGAAAGTTCTTGAAGATTGCGTTTTGCTGGGCACATAGATACCGTAAGATTAAGAGAAGAAATTGAATGTAGATAATAACCGGCCGTAAAGACAGCATAACGTTCAACATATGTCTTCCACTCCTAGCAATCCGCTATTCTTGCAAGCTGGTATGTTGTCTGTCCTGACCATTCGATAATAACGCTACACAGCAATAATCTGGGCAAGGGAAGTGGGCATACCAATGAAATGATGACATGACGATGAGAATACATCCACGGTGGTCTAAGATAATACATTTTGTAATTGGTTGTTGAGGGAGGAAGCTTAATATACTCTATTGACAAGAATGTTTTATCACTGCAAGAACATGGCTCTGAACGCAATTCTTCCACGTTCTAGGTCCGTGCGGAGACAGCCCATGTCAGGGGACCGTACGGCGAGTTGGTCGGAACACGGACAGGAGGAGACGGAGGGGCGGGCGGAGGAGGAGGAACGGGCGGAGGAACAGCCGGAGGGCAGACTGGAGGAGGTTCTGGTCTGTGGTACCTGGCCTGGCTCATCCCCCTCCTCCTATTGCTTCTACTGTTGCTACTCCTTTGTGTAAGTGTGACGTTAACAATGGGCACTGGTTCTCTTTGAATGACCATATTTAGCGAGAACCCTGTATATAGTAAACGTTGCGGGAGGTTTAACCCGGCCAGCTATAACCTTGTAATTGTATACTCTTTAAAGATAATGTTAAGCATCTAAAATATTGTATGAGATTTTGAAGGGGTGCAACGTTTTAGGTAGTGATGTTTGTCATAGTCAAAAGAAGGATGACAAAAACACTGTTAAGAATCTGAAGGATTTTGCTGGCGTTCTTTCTTGTTACTGTTGTATGTTGATATTGCGAAGGTACTTGCCTCGACACTTGAGACATATTCATGATACGAAATGTTCACTTAATGTGATGGGAAGAGCCTCACCATGAGCATGTTCTACCTTTCTCTTACAGTGCTGTTGTTGCTGTTGGTACTGCGGCCTGTGTGGGAAGTACTGCCCCTGCTGCACCTGCTTCGGGTCGGGGAAAAGTAAAGGCGGCACGAAACCAGGATTCCACAAACGTACGATTTATCATACCAGTTTCAGCGAGAGTCACCTGGTGATCGTACTCTGTGCAACTTCCTTTTGTGTAACTAATGCCCCATACAATCATGGGTTGAGTATGTATTCTCATGGACGAGTCAAAGTCACGATATCGTCAATCTACACGTATCCATTATCATCAGTCTGTGTTGGATTTGCCACGAAACCAATACTGACTAATTTTGGGGGAATCTAGCTCATTTACCAAGGAGAGCGACCGACGGAATTCATTCACAAAATATCTATCTATCCAAAATACGATACAGCATTACCTTATATATAAACGAAGCATGCATACTTTGTGTCAACCTGACTGTGATGATTCGTATTTCCACATGTCCAGCCATGAGTCGGGAGCATCAGGACATGCTGCAGCTGTACCGGACAGACATCGTGGACAACGTGCAGCACCCGGAGAGGATCACGGCCTACCTGGCTTCTACCAACGTGCTTCCCCCCAACATGGTGGCAGCCATATCGAGGTAATACAAACTCTTTCTTGATACTAGAAAAATCTGGAAGTGGAAGTTTGCTATGAATATCTAAAAGCAAAATTAAATTCTATGACAGCTAGTATCTGTCAGACTGCAAATTGTATACAAATTACAACTGGTGGTCCAAATCAGTGTATATTCTCTGTCAGTATTGTCTGGCCCATCACTTCTTAGCAAACGGCGTTTAACTATGCATATCTATCCTTATATGATTAGAATAACATGGGGTTTTGATTACAGGCAGCGTACCCGTGAGGGCCACAGTAAGAAGCTGCTGAATGACATGAAGTTGGGAGGAGACGAGGCATTTGAGGACTACTGCACAGCACTGAGGAAGGAGGAAAAGTTGGGCTGGCTGGCGGACACATTGGAAGGACCAGGTAAACTGTAACTGTCATGAGTAGTTCCAACTCAGTAACATATTGATTCCTTGTAGAGTCTAACATAGAAATTTGATTTTGTAACTCATATACCCCTATTGACGAAAAACGCTCCCATTTGTCCTCTTCAAATGACACTTCAAATAACTTACAAGACCTTTTACTGATCTGACAAATGTCATCATCCCTAGCGCATTTTCTATCAGATGCTTGTCATTCCATAACGTGACGATACTGTGTGCTTCCAGGGCTGTCAGCTGACAAGAAGGAACTGCTGCTGCGCCATGAGGACTATTTGGTGAACAAAATGGACCCGGAATCAACTTGCATGTACCTCCAGAAGAACAAGGTATGTCTCGCCCTACATTGGGAGATAAGATAATGACAGTCGATATTACGACTCGGACGTGCATTAGAACTGTACTTTGGCAATTAGAATTGTACTTTGGCACTCACGTGATTGAATATTATTTCAAAACATTAGCTCAGATTCGAAGAAGGATATAAGCTACCTCCCAATGACAATGCCTCCGATAGTTTATATCCCTGCCCTGCCATGCCCTAGTCAGTTGTTTTAAGTCGTGACATTTCGTTGAACAACATTCATGGGTCTATGTGATGTTGTTCCGAACAGGTGTTCACCAACAACATGGTGGCGCACTGCCTCAGCGCCAACACAACAGAGGAGAAGAACAGGCGGATTCTCCACCTGATGCAGTCCCGCAGCGACGCGGACTACATGGTCTTCTGTGACAGCCTGAGGGCGACCAGCGGCGCCGCCGTTCTCGCCGGTCTCCTGCAAGGTAGCTCAGTGTTAGAGTCATTTGTTGACTGACAAAAGACAGTGGACAACGGCGGTGGACCTCTTCGGCGAGAGCTGAAATGTAGTGAAGTTGTGCATGCTCATCCTTCCCTTGTGTGCTCTTGTCTGTGTATACATTAGTAAAGATCATCCGAATGTGACCAATTCTGTGATGTTGAAAGATTAGAACATACTAGCCTGCATGAAATCGTCATTATGGCAGCCCTATCGCTGGTGAGGCATAGAGCCCTGATCGGTCAGCATATGTATGTGGACATGGACAGTGACAGAGTGTGTTACACAGACTAAGAACATACTACATCCGAAGAAATGACATAAGCTGACCTGCCTTGATACGTCCACAGGCCATGGCGGCGGGAACCAGGTGATTAACATGCCGTCTGAGAAGATGCCGTTGCTGCCGGAGACGGAGGTAGACGCGGTGGATTCCGCCTTCCAGAGCGTGTCGCTGCAACCGGCTGACTCCGCCTTCCACGGCGTGCCAATGGCACAGGTTGGGACGCTCAATGCTAAACAGGTCTCCGGTACGGTCACCTTTATTGTATTTTCTTACTTACCTAGATGCACAATGACAAAGTTAATCAATTCTACTTTCCTAATGGATTGCTCATTTTGTTCATTACCATTAGACGAGTGTATCCAGCACCTAGTTAAGTACAACATCACTTCAATGTGCTTCTCCTGTATTCATTATCTATATCAAAAGAAGGCTTTATCTACCAAACAAGCTGACATTGCCGCCTCCCTTGCAGCCACAAACGCCATGATGCAGAACCAGAGCTACATGAACACTAACATCACTAACGTCACTAACGTGTCTCGTCACGTGACCAACCAGAACGTTGACCTGGTGCAAAGCTCGAGGCCAGCCAAGGACAACCGTGGGTTCTCCAACGCAAAGGGCAGTGGGTTTGGTTAGTCGACACTATCACTTTCAAATGTACACATTTTGTAATCTCCGTTACCGATTGAAATAAGACGTTCCTGGCATTAGGATATGCAACATATAAGATGTCAAACTGTAGTTTTTATGACGACTTAAAACGTTTCTAGCTTTTAAAAACTACAGTTTGGTACCTTATATGTGGCATATCTTAATGTCAGGAACGTCTTACTTCTAACGGTAACGGAGATTACAAAATGTGTACATTTAAATGAGAACGACGTTTATGGTCACCAGAAAGCACTCTTTTTACAACTTCATATGTAGATGTTTTATCGCATCTTTCAATGCGATAGATTTGACGATTCATTTCCAAATACGCTCGGCTCTCAACTAGCACTGGGGAGTTTTCTTGTGTTACTTCTCAGAAGGCTTAAGAGACTGATTCCTTGCCCATCTTCTTTTGGATTTATTTTCTATTCCTTTTAACATTATTTGGATCCACGTGCACAATCAGCTATTTTCAAACAGCTATTTTTCCAGTGGTCCTTTTAGTACATTCCTGTTTTAAAGCTATCGTTCTTCAAATTCAGATCATTTCTCTTCCGATTAACTTGATGGGTCTAATGTCCTCCTTATCATTTTCTCAACATTTCCGAATACCTTCGGTGGTCAGGTACTGGAGGTGTGACTATCGGTGAGGGAATGAATGGACAGGTCCATTACCGAAAACAGCAGGGGGACAACAACTTCCAACAGAACAGCAGCGGCACACTGCCGGGAAACAACCCGGCGGTCATGTCCGTCATGTGGGAATGTACGTAACAATGTACAATGTACTAAGAATAAAAAGACTCTTTTTACACAACCAAGAGATTTATTCCACCGACGTTTCGGTGACCATCTGTCACCTTCTTCAAGGCAATTCTGACTGGCCATGGTCCACATAGTAATGCAGCACGTTTGGGACCGCATAGTTATGTCATCTCCTGTGATTGTACATATGTAAATATTTTGCGTTTGGGAATGCATCTCATTATGTATAAGCAGCAACACCTGTGCTGCATTACTATGTGAACCACTCAGAATCTCTTGGTTGTGTAAAAAGAGTTTTTTTTATTCAGTGACTTACCAAGCTGATGAAACTATTCACGGATGTACTAACATAATTCGACCAGGGTACATAATTCCGCCTCCCTCAAAAGACACGTCAAAACAGATCTCCTACCCAACGTTCCCCAGTATAATACACGCATGTATATCTTAACTGTGCATACCAACTGTGTTGTACCAGAGATCTCTCAAACCTACTGTTTTTCAAAGTGGCGGATCTATGTAAACCGGTGGATTGATATTAATGGAGGTTATCAGTTTGGCACCTGTCTCTTTCATTTTGTCACGTAATATTTCCATTTCCCGCTGAGAAAAGACTGGCACCAATAGTCCTCGATAGAATTTACTGCAAACAGTTGGATATTATAAATGTAGAAAATTCGTCATGAAAATATGAGTGAAATCACAGCGCCATCACTAACCATTGCCGATAGACAAGTTTAAACCATTACAAACGCACACGATGTCGTCATTTATCTAGTTGAAACGTTAAAGGCACCCAGAGCATTTTATGACACTGCCACTGGAAATGCTCTAGTTGCTGAATGATGGTAGGTCGCAGAGTCAAATTACAACTGATTCATGAGATTAAAAACAAGTACAGAAATCCCGAATAATGCCATAGTAGCTTGACGGTAGGAATGTGCCTGAAGTTGATGTTGTGTTTGTACACAGCTGAAGACGTGGTGAGGCTCTCGGAGGGGATGGAGCGGGGTGGACAGGTGTCGGTAGAACAGATGATGAGCCCGAAAGGGTTCGATGACGGGGAGGCAAAAACAACTACAGGTGTTCCCAGAGGACACCCTGTCATCCTAGAGGTCAAGGGCGAAGGTATGTCTCAACCACTCCACCCTATACTAGTTCTTTCATGCATCTTAGATTATATTCGCACCTATAGCTACAACGTCCTGTTGTGTCACAGGAAATAGTATCAGTACACTGCTCGATCATGAAGAATTCGTAACGTTATACGTGTCTTTCATGTCAAGGATCACTTTTTATGTCTTGCTGACCATCAATGTTAATACACTGACAAGCGCAAATAAAATCTGACTTTTGTGCCCCCTTTTTTCAGAAAAGAACGCTTGCATCCCCAATAGATAGGGATTATCTCTTTCCAAACATGTTTCCATCTATAGGCTGCAATAAACGAAAGTGTTCATCATCATTGTCGTTGTGTTCCCCACTTCTGTAGTGGACAATGTCAAATGGCTACACAACGGAAGGACCATGTCGCCCAGTGCGGACTTCGAGATGACGTCTGACGGCTCCAGCCATGTGCTGAAGATCGCCAGTATGTCCCCCTCCAAGGACGGCACCTACACCTGCGAGGGGACCACACCGGAGGGCGGGAGCCTAGCGTGTGACGTCATCATACAGACATTCGACCATAAGAAGACCATCCTTTGAGTACTATTTTCATCCAGCTTTTCATAACATTAGTGATTTTCACCAGAATCGATTGTTATAAATTTTGTAAGACAACTTCACCCGTCAATCCTGTCTACCTTGCTATGAAAGCTGCTAGGCAGCTCTGACCGATGAGGTTGAGTTTACTAGGATGTTTTTCGTTTCTTTATAAACAAACAAAAAATGAGACAAATGAGTCCCACCAAAATGATTTTAGAATCAAAGAAGACAAAAAGATATCAGCTGATGCCAAAATGATTGTGGTTAGAACACGATGAAATACAGTACAAAAAGAACTAAGATGTAAAATGTATTTTTCACAAATGATGTTGTTGGTGTTGTGGTAGTATAGAGCCCGATGTGTAACAAAAATATGACTACTAGCCTAAGGGGACTATTGGACTGTAACTGGGGCTATTGTACCGACAAAAGTATCATGTCAGAAGTTATTGGACAGTGTTTTCTCTGAATGAAATCCAAAACAACTGACAAGTTATATTTTCATCAGACGGTCTTTAGTAAATAATCATGATCAGTGGAATAGAAATAAGATGCACAAAGTTACTTCTAGTTCTATATCTTCAAACTGCGGGTGTCCAGGCAAAAATTTGTGATGATCAAGGTATCAAATTTAACATGATTCTTGAAAAATGACTGATGGGTAACAAGATGGGAAAGTGGTGGCTTTCATCACGTCAATGAAGCAATAGGAGCAAAACAAATATGGTGAAAACTTAATATAATATATCAAACATAAATGGGATTCAGCTGGGTTTCAAACACTTGTAAGTGATAGCAGTTTTTGGTTACCAGCTTATCAATATGAAAAGGGCTGCAATGATAGATAGGTAGTTTTTAAAACTGTATAGAGACGTTCACTGTTCCTAACATTTATGGAGTTAACGATGTTCAAATGTAGGTATACAGGGCAATATCCATAAGTTGCTTGATGTTTGATAATGATAGTAATGTTTTATAATAGGTGAATTTAGATGTGGAGAAATAGTGGGTACTACATTGTTGCATTTCCATTTTTGTAAGACTTTCTGCATTATACTTAATAGCTGCCTATTTCATTCTTCAAGTCAAAGTTTGTTGCAGGATGGTAAAATAGTATTAGACTTATGTATATAGTGATAGTATGCTGCTTCTGCATGGACAGATGTTTGTACTACCTTCTGCATTATAACTGCCAATTTTATTTTTCAAGTCTAAGTTTGTTGCAGGATGGTGCAATAGTACTAGTGTATAGTTTTAGATGCTGCTTTTGTGTGAACAGACGTTTGTGTGAATATCTGTGGCAAGAAGGTTTTGTTGAAAAATAGGTAAAACGTATCTGTAAAAATTGTTAGAATATGATATACTGCAAAACTGATTTTAAAGGGTGCTTTTGTTGTGTTATATCATCACTGAAAAATCACATGTTTGAAATGCTCAGCAATGACAATCATTATGGGTAAAAGACGTGCAAACAGATTTCTACAGGACAGGTTTATAGATAAATGTATTGCTAACCTAGGTAGTATTGCTATTTCTGGTAATGTTGTTTTCTGCATCTCATCTCATAAAGAGAACTGTACCGGGGTAGTGTAGTTCTTGGTGAATCTTCAATGTTGCAATTTGTTACATAATCAAAGCTGTAGATATAAATTCTAAAAAAATATGGGAATTGTTTGAAATGTGCAGATTATTTTTGCTTTTAAAACTTGCTACAAGGGTGGCAGCTGATTGGATGGAATATGTTTAATTCCTGAATAAATCTGTAGTTGTGGTATTTTGTTGTGTGGGGCATGTCTTCACTGCAAGCTGCAGTAACACTGGATCGAAGATGGGAGGAATATATTTACAGATAAGTGAGACAATGTTGACTTGAAACATGCATACCTATAGACTCATATCATCTGACGAAGTCATCTGGTTTTACAATAATAACAACTGAGTCATAACAACTGAAACATATTTCTATCTTTATTTTACAGATGCATCCGTCAGAGAGATAAAAAAATATAAAATCAGTCACTTGGTATAAAAAAAATCATCAACCACGGTCTGAAACAAGATGCCACATGCTTAAAGGTTTTACTGACTAGTGTGGTTGCCGGTAATTCTTATCACTAGTGAAGCTCTGTTGCCTTCAATCTGGTTAAAACAAGTCAGCATCAATCTAAAAACTGCCACTTTTCTTAACCTTCCCATACAAATCAAGTGACAAATTTTCCCCGCATCTTCACAAAAAACATTGTTAAATTTTCTTAGCTCAATAATATGGAATGTATTTCAAAATTAATAGACCCAGATGATGGCAGGAGAAGAGACATGTCGACAACGGATGAAATGTTTATACATAAGACTAGTCATCCACAAGTTCTCCATAGTAGGCCGTGACAGTCTTCAGCTTCCTGTTTAGGAAGTTCTGCTCCACCTCCACTCTCCCCCCTGGTCCTGCTAGTGACACCAGCTGTAGAGGAAAAAGAATACAGAAGAAGAAGAAGAACTTCACAGCGCAACAATTGTAACGGGTACAATGTATGGCAATTTGTAGATACATTAACAATCGACTATTTCTAATATTTAACAGTTTCAAAGAACTTATCTATAACATGAATAACAATCGATCTATTAATGTGCATTCTAATGGCTAAAACAGTATACAATGTAGTGATGATGATGATAGTATTCTGTGTGGTATATGATGATAGTATTCAATGTAGATGTAGATGTAGATGTACACATGCTAAGCTATCCTAGAGACATAGGGCAGGATTTAAGTTACAGTTAAATGGTTGAATAGGAAACAAAGGACAAATCTGTGTTAATTCAAGAAGCTGAAAAACAAATATAGAAAGCTACAGTAAGGCAGAGATTAAGTCAATGCTACTCCTTGCAAGAATTTGTGAATGTTTCCTTACCTGCTCAACATCTGCATTTCTTGGCACAAAGTAAGCAATGTTGTCTGTTATCTCCTTGGTCTTCTCAAATATCTTATAGGTGAAGGTGTTAAGGAGTCATCATATCAAAGATCTCTGCTTGTTTTGTTCTTAAGACTTTGTCAACAGATTTGGTGTGGGGAGAAGCAAAGCCTTAACAAGAACATAAATTGCAATACCTTTAACTTTTTTTGCACACCAAATTATAGGTTAGTTCCAAAAGTGCTAATGCATTCTTCCCATAGCAACATCTACAGTACATGTATGTCTGAAATGAGAAGGCTATTTTGATGATGGAATTCTGAAATATAATACATTATACATGCAAAAAAAGATTGATACAAAAATTGTATCATCAGTAGATGAAAAGGATATCCATCAGGAACAATCATAGTCTTGATGTCAAAGACATCAGCTGTGAGGTAGTCTGGTCCTCCCCAGGGGGGGCTGAGGAACACGACATCAGCCTTCAGCCCCTCAGCCAGCTGTAAGAAGTCCCCCTGAAGGAACTCTATCCGATCTGCCACTCCATATATAGCAGCATTGTGGCGGGCACAATCCAGCTTCACCGGGTCGATGTCTATGGCTATCACTGTCAAAGAAAATTCACATACATGAATATATACATACATACAGTATTGTGGAGGACAAAAAACTTTGTTATATGTATGATGCTACAATGTAACATCTAGAACAATGTACCTTGGCAATGTCATACATTGGGTGTAACTGAAAGCTACAAACTTATGAGCCTCATGCTGTGTAAGATTTTGAATGAAACTATCAACAGTGGAGTTCAAGAAATATTGAGAAAGGTAACCACTGCAATATACCGATACATTTGGTAGATAACTTTATAAAAGTCAACTACTGTATCCTGGTATCTAAACCTAAATTTGTACCATAGGTCCTGAGTCTGTTCTGTCCTCTCCAAAAATAAACAATGCTATTTATGGAGAGGACAGAAGAGACTCAGGAGCTATAATAGGTTTGGATACCTGGCGAAAGTCAACAGCTTCCTACCGACTTACTGCAATACGTAGAATATAGTTACTCCACAAAATATTGTGCTGGCCTACTCCTAGGCCTACAGAGTAATGATTCTACCATCAAAGAAAAAATATGAAAGTTCTACAAGCTGCTTACCTCTCTCACAGGTGAAGGCAAACTGAATGGCGTTCCCTCCCACCCCACAGAAGGCATCTACGATCAGGTCACAGCGGCACCTCTCCGCGATATGATAGGCGATCTTCTCTGGTGTCACAGAAAACCAGCCCTCTGGATCAAGGGATTACACAAAATACCATTATAATTAACTAACAGTTTTACCTGTAAAAATTTACTATCTGAAACATACTATCTGAAACATACATTATACATATAGGATTAATACCATTATCTGGCAGTATAGTAACAGTAACAAGTTCATTATCAACACTTGACACATTTACTTTTCTCATTTTTTGACTGTAGTAAAAAAATGCTGTATGGCTGATATTGTAATACATGCTGCAATATTGTAGTTCACATATCATTTTGAACACAGAAGACTTCGTTATAAACCTTAACTGATATATACAACAGTTTCATTAGCAAAGTTGTTAATAGAAGTTGTTAGCAGAACATATGGAAAGCTTCTGTAACATTGTATAATACATGCAACTGCTGAAAAGACAGAGTCTCAGTCAAGATGCTTTTACCTCTGTCCATCTTGATGCCATGGTCAAATTTGAAGAAGAGCCTGTATCTCTGGGCCCAGTACTTCATAATCTCAGGATCGTCTTTAACATCTGGTGGCATGGGTAGCGGAGGAGTGGTGGGTCGTCTTCTCCTCTTCTTCTTTCTTCTTTTCTTCAGCGGACTTATACTTAAGCCTGTGGTATCTTCTACTGAAGCTTCAGTTGGGGGTGTTAAACGGTCTTCAGTAACAGTGCATAGTTGATTGTCTGTTTGCCTGTTCCCATTTTCCTCTGCATCAGTTTTATGCACATCTGATGTTGTCCTATGAGAAACAATGTCAGCATCCAAAGTGTCACTCTCACTCTCTGTGTCTTCAGTTTCACTTTCGTCTTTCTTGGTTTGCACACAGGATGACATTGTTTTCTTACTGATACTGTCTTCACTTTCACTGTCGCTTGAATCTGATGAGCTTGAATCTGATGAGCTTGAATCCTCTTTTGCCTTGAGTACATCTGACATCAGTTTACTTTCCTCTTCTCCTGCCTGAGATGTGGATGGTTGGGAGTCTGCATTCTGAGATGAGCATCCAGCTGTTGTTTCTAGATATTACACAAAATATGACATGTTTAGGCATACACTACATGAAGATATACATGACATTGTATGTAAAACGACCAATGCTAAAGAACTATTTGGACATTCTGTGTCTCCAGGACACATTTACAGTACAGATGATTTGTTAAGATATACATACATACATGTTAATGATGGGTACACATTTCTCACTTGATGCTTAAACTTAAAGATGGAATCAGATAGAAACAAAATGTGATGAATTTCTCTCAAACTGCAACAAGTATAAGATGCACTCCAATACAAGAACATGTGTAACTTACAGTACTTTTAAGCATCCCAACTCACTCTCACACACACAGAAGTGCCAGTTATGCTTCTTAGCCCTGACTCTCAATTCTGTGGATACTACCACAAACAAGTTGTTGACTACTTGAAAAGTTACAGGTGAAGTATGACACCTTCTTTAGTGACAGCTTGCAGGAAGTCTCTGACTCTCCCTACCACAGGGCTCGTCTCGTGGAGGCTCACTTCTCCAGCTGCATCAAACCTGGACAGGAGAAAGGAACAATATGGAAGATTCACAACCATCATTTCTACAATATCACAATGCTTATTCAGCATTGGGGGTGTCCCTGTGGTGTAGTGGTCTGCGCCTTCTGCCTCTCACCACATCTGGTTCAAATTACTTGGACCAGAAGGACTGGGGTTCAAGCCCCAGGTAGGACACCTCTGGACAAGAGGTGCATTGAGTCATACCAAAGACTTTATAAAAATGGTACATACTTGTGAAACAGTATGGAAGTTAAACACACTTCACTGCCAGTGGACTAGCCCCCTGCTACAGTGATTGCACCACAAGTGTGGCCCAGGGCTATGAAACGGAGATGGGCACCGCCCTATACATCAATAATGCTGTGGGAGGATTTTAACTATTCAGCATTGATTGTGTTAACAAATTTGAAGATATGTTAGTAAAACTGCTAGTGTACTACAAGAACACAATGCACAAAGTGATATTTTCCATAGGCATTTAATACCATATGATAGCTCATGTGCCAAATGATGACGTCCTAGAGGCAAGATAAACACTGACAAAACTTGTGCTTGTAAAACAGAATTAATCTTTAGCACCATGCAATGCATCTGTTCCATCATTTCAGGAATAACTTAAGTTCTAACAAATGGACCAAGCTGTTCCAAACTTAAACTCTAAGACAAGACCCACCTGATGTGTGTACGACTTTGTGACTGGATGTTCAGCGTCTTGGAACGCTTCCCGACTTTTCTCTGGTGGTAGTTGACATGGCCGTGGGAGAATCTCGGCAAGTCCTTGAATCTGGTCGGGAGACATACGAAAATGGAAGAAACATATCTATGTACAAACAAGGTGTAAACTGGCCTATTTCATTTTATTTTTAGCACATCTGCCATGTACCAGGGCTTAGAATTCATTTTTGGGAATAACCTAAAAATTTAGATGCACAGAAAGAATTTTGGGTGCACAACATAAAATAAAGTAGAATGTCAGCAAAATGTATTTACAAACCCTATTGCCTCCCTTTAAGAACTTCACTCTGAAATTCTATACACATGTATAGCTAACTTCAAAATTCTTAATGAGTAATACATCAAACAATGTACAAGAAAGGTTATATTTCTTTTTTTGATACATTTCAAGAATATTCTGTATACTATTGCCTACAAAATAATTAGGTGCAGTGGTGCACCCACAGTCAAAAATTAGGTACACTGCTGCAATTTTGGGTTCACAAAAGTACACATACACCCAGTTTTTCCAGCCATGGCCGCATACTTTCACATCTATAGCTACAGTACATGCATGTCCTAACTTTTACCTTGGAGCAGGTGGTCGAGCAAATTTGAGGCCAATGACACCAAAGGCTGACTCCATCCTCTCAGCTTGGTCAGAGGTTGTTTGGTCCTGTTTTGTGGGGTCAGAGGTCAGTTCTGTCTCCTCTTCAGTCTCTCCAGCCGGTTTTTCCTCTTCATCTAGTTCATGACTAAAAAAATCAAGGCTTGTTGATAACTGTTTATGTTATGAATATATTTATTAAGAAGTGTAATAAGCTTGTTATGTATTTTTCTTACAAGCTGTCTAATTGTTAAGTGGTTGCAGATTGATGGTGTAAGGCTGAATATAAAAACATTCTCTTAATCTGTCACACTCACCTCCTTTTCATCTTGACTGGCCGCTCTTCTGGAGGGTCCCCATCACCATCTGTGTTACCATGGCGACTGCCCCCTGGTGTCCCGAGGATGACTTTTGTCCCAGGCTTTGATGTCAACTGACCATCTAAGAAACAGAGAAACTATTCATTACATGATGCAAGTTAAATCATTAGCTGATAAGAATGTTGTGGCATTGAGATTCATCTCATATCATCAGTAGGTGGAAACCCTTTGGTCAATTTGTAAAGATAATTTCTTTACGGTAACAATCAGTAATATGAAGATGAAATTCTTTTTTTTACCTGAATTTAGTCCAGTTTTAGTTGATTCTTGCTTCCTTTTCTCTCCTGTTTGGCCATCACTAGGCTCTTCTGGCTCTGCATCCTCTGTGTTGTGAGGTGTAACAGGCGCCAATATCCTTTTCCATTGGTCAGATTTGTCACTATCCTTTTCAATACAGCTTTCTGATTGGTCAGCCACCTGTTCCTGTGATTGGTCAGGTGTGTCAATCCAGGATTTTGATTGGTCAATTCCGGTTTCATTGCATGATGGCTCATTGACGTCTTTTTGATCTGAAGAATGTGATTCTGATGATGGACAAGATTGATCAGTGGTTACCTTTCCTATTGTGGAAACGTCTTGACCTTCTGAACCAGGATTGCTTCCTTCTGATTGGTCCACTCTCTCCTCCCCTGTTTGCTCCCACCAATCAGCAGGCTGCTCCTTCCCTTTCCAGTACAAGAACTGCTGGTATGTTTGGTAGTAAACCTCCCACCAGTGTTCTTCCCATAACTTCTGGTCCTCCCCTACACAAGCCTCCATTGCACCTGCTTCTCCTACTGGTACAGGATGTACCAACACAGTGCCATCTTTTGTTCTTGGTTCTTGGTGAAGCATTGTCTTGTCACTGTTGCTGTCATCTTTAGGCTGACATTGTTCTGTTGGCAGTATGGTTGCTGTGTGATGACTGTTACACTGTTCTTGGGAGGGTGCGATCTCACTGTTCAACTGAGAGAAATCTGTATTACTCATTTCAGTAAGCTCTGCTGCACTTCCATCTGTCTCTGTTGCTTGGCAACCAGTAGTACTATTCTCGTGAGTGTTGCCACAGTGACCATTGTCACCATGGTTACCTGCATACTCTGGATACCTCTCAGACCAACTCTGCCACACAAGGTATTCCCCGTAGCTTGTCCAGTAGTCTTCCCACTGCAGCTGTAAGTCAGCACAGGAGCCTTCCCTGTCTTTCATCGGTTCTGAAGTCAATGCTTCTTCCAAAGACCCTTGAAACTCACCATTGTAGATATTTTCAACCATTGAGAGGTGGTCAGCGTCAGAATACTCAAGGCTGCTGCAGTAGTCATGGTTCCTTTTACTTTTTGACCTTCTTGACCTTTGCCTGCTCTCGTTGCCATAGTGTTGAGAGCTTTGTGTCTAAATGGGGATGCATAAACATAGGTGTGTTACAACAATGATAGTATATGTCATTTATATGTTCGTTCAGCAGTATGCAATTAAAAAATCTTATTTAAAACAGAATGTACATGAAGATTAAAGAATCACCTTTCCCGCCTACTTGAATGCATGTTTACTCCCAAACTACTCCGAAACAATACTGCATCAATGATTTTTATCATGACAACTTGATAATATATAAATTGTAGCAGAAATAATATTTTCTCACCTTTTGGGTGCTTGTTCTATCCCCATGAAAGCTGGTGGGCAGCCCCATGGCCAACATCATGGCTGTCTCATCAACATCAGCACCAGCTGGCTCCTTAGACTCTCCTCTCACTTCACGGTCCTCACAGCCAGGTTCCTCCAGGGATGCAACAGCATCTTGTCTGCTTGGTTCATCTTCTTTTGACTGAATTGGCAGCGTGCCCTTAAAATGTTTCTGTCTACTGTTGTCTAAATCATGTGCCACTGTACAGTCACTGTAAGTAGAGCTCTTCACAGGGCCAGCTTCCTCTTCATAACTGTCCTGAGAAGGATCTACCCCATTGGTTAAAACATCCCTGCTTGGATCAGTGGAACATCCTGACTTGCAGACTTCACTGCAGGTAATGCTACCAGTATGTCCATCATCACCTTCCCTACTACCATGACAATTATGTGAGATTTCTTCACTTTTCCCTTCACAGTAGTTGTTTTCACATCCAGTCATTTCATGTTGACTGTCATTTTCTTCCTCACTTTCAGTTTCACTGGAGCTTTCCGCTTTGCCCTCAAGTCCCAACTTGTACTGCCAGAAATCACTAAAACAATAAGATGATATAAGGTATTAAATCCTTCACATATAAGAATACATACCTTTTCTTTACCATGGTAACGTTACATGTACATAATGTGCATATCATCATGTGATGGACATGAAGTGGATTTATATGCTTAATCAAGTTAATAATGCTGGATGTGCTAAAATATTAACTGTTAATTACATGCATCAAGAAATTATAAGGGAGCAAATACACCAAATATTTCCTTGCCATGAAACCATGAAATGAATGATGTTTTTTCTTGTTTAATGGTGCTTCTGAAGGTTTTATGTTTATAACCATAACATCCTATATATGTATATTTCACCATTGTTTTATCATCCTTTCCAGAAAGTTCAACTTACTTCAGAAACACCCTCGTACAGCAGCAGATCACGGCGTCTGACCTCTGACCTCCATCCAGATACATCTTGACGTCCGCCACACGTTGCCACTGGAAGTTGAACGGCTTCATGCCCTAGTCTGATTCAGATAAGTCACGGTTATAAAAACCCACAAGGGGCGAGTACGCCACTCCCGGGATTCGAACTAACGCCGATCCCAATCCGTGCCCCACCGTTGTAGTGTTACACGGTTATAAAATATTATTTTAGTGCCACACATCCCATGCGCTACGTCTAAAAGCTTTCTCAAGTTACCAGGCATTTCTTACTTCAACATTAACTATTAATCAGTTAAGTCACACTGGTACATGGAGCTAGTAGGCTGTCGCTATATCTGAAAATCAACATATTTCTTTGTCTTTTTGGTTTTGTACTATCTCAACTCAGCTGCGTCTGGCGTATGCGATGTGCCCCCCTCCCCACAAAATGTGTACAACATGTATGATGGACCTCAGCATCCACAGTTGAGTGAGACTTTCACAGTTTCCAATCACGTCAAAGGAGTAAATTTAACTCACCTTACCGATAAGAGTAAAATGTCACACGGATGTCGCTGCAACAAAATTCGCGTCGCCAACAGATCTCCGGGCCAGCTTTCACATGGAGGCGGCCATTTTGATAAGACGATTCTACTCTTAAACGGGGTGAAAATTCTTGCAGGCAGAAATTAATAAGCTATTTCTGGAAGTACGGAACGCTGAATTGAAATGAACAAATTTTTTAAAAAGATTGATAACCATAAGAATTTAATGTTGGTACTTTTTAAACCTCCCAACAACGAATGCCATTATGGCAGTTAACGTTACGGGCTGTACCACTTCATGAAAGTTGAGTACCTAGTAGTTTATTCATCGACTACAAATACGGTCATGAGTCATGACAGTGGGTGCATCACTTTATCCAAGGACATTATATAATGTCCTTGCTTTATCAGGGTACTTTGCCAAGCCATTAGGAGCCGAAAATTGTAAAATAACTTGCCATCCTTTCAGTGTGTATGATATGAATTAAAACAATACTCTGTTTAAGTGATGAAGTAGCCAGTAGAGCAAATACATTTGTATATGCATTTTAATACAAAAAACAAGATAAACATTCGTGAACTCCCATTCGTTGGAGAGGCGGGAAATAGCAGATTGACTATAAAACATCGACATCGAATAAAACCACGTCTATCTTCAGACGTTATTGTACAATTACTGGCGCAGCATTACACTGATACACCAAAACAGAGACATTTGGATCGTTATAGTAAGATGAAATTGAGTCCACGGGATTGGCGTATTATTCACAGCTGGTATGCAGCCATACCTAATGCTATGGTCATATTTCCAAACCGGGGGCCCGGCCGGGAAGTTAGCGGGAACGAAAAGTATGATAAAGACAACAAAACGCACAAAACTAGAAATAGATTTATCAATTGATCAATCATGACTGCGCAAATTCCTTGAAATACACTTTCGTTCCCTCAAATACCCCGGCCGGGCCCCGCATATGAAAATGTAACCACGGCATTAGTTACCATCTGCACTCAGGGCCAATATGTCCACATATCAGACACCGGAAGCTGCTAGCTCTGACCTCAATTACTCACTACTGCATAGCGATGAGGCGTATTTGTTGTCTTGGAAACGACCTCGGTAAATGACCATATGGGCACATGAAAACCGTTGTAATCACCCAACGACGACGTTTGTTTTTATCCTGCTCAGATCTTTGAAAAATAACGTTTTTGTATGTCATTTGTTGCCTTTGTTGTTCAGTTGAGGTTGTTGTTACTGTTACAGCTGCAGACACCTGTGAGGTGAGATACAGCTCCGGTATTTCGTAAGGTGTCAGAAAATTGTCGTCATGAGCGACGGTGTTACATGTAGAATGGCCATTTGAGTAGTGTCTTTTAGCTTTTATCTGTCTCCACATCAAAGCGCCTGTCAACAGTTCTGGAGCTCACCATGTTAACGGTTAAACGCGATTTCTTCGATCAACGTCAAACAACAACAGCAACAAGATGATCTTTGAAACTTATCATAGCTGTTGTGAAGATCTACCTCTAAGTGATGCGAAGAGGACTACGTTTCCGAAAGATTCGACGAGACAGGTATCTATCTAAAGTTAGCCTGGGTGCCTTCCTCCGTTGTAACCGCTGGCTCAATCTCTTCGCTTGCTAACCACGGAGTTAGCAAGCTGCTAAAAGATTGAGCCAGAGATTGCTATGGATAATGGCACCCAGGCTATGTAGAAGTGCCTACAACGAGATATATAGATACATCAGCTCATGGGGTGTTGAATGGTACAGCAAACCTGTCAGAAATGTTCTTTTTGGCCCGTAGGGAAACTTGTGCGAGCATAATGATCAACAGTCTGATACTGTGTCATTTTGACCACTATCGTTCACAGCAACTATCGTTCATAGCAATGCATGTCTTGCTACCTCGTCCACCCCAATCGCAGCTGTCCTACTACATAAGATCGTGTGTGTCAGAAGAAATCAAAGAGAAATCAAACGGAACGTAGCTAGTCACGTGGCACGTTTTCCTGTAGTGTAGAATGGCAGGTGCTTCCCGTTAAGGACAAAAGGAAATGCGTGCTATGATGTACATGTATGTTATTGTGGACAGATTTATGGAAAAACGCCTGTACTGTCTCTCAGTACACAGCACTTGGTGACACACCTCGAATGTACCCTGTCATCTGATACCTTCATTCACTGATGACACTCAGCACGTCACGGTATTTTACAGTAGTAATTCATCTACTAATATAATTCCACCGGGGTACATAATTCCGCCACTCTGAAAAGATACGTCCAAACAGATCTCCAACCCAACGTCCGCCAGTTTATGATATGCACTCCTGTATAGCTAAACTGTGCATACCTGGGGGGTGCTGCACTGGAGATCTTTCAAACCCACTGTTTTGCAAAGTGGCGGATTTATGTAACCCCGCGGATTTATGTAATGGAGGTTACATACATGTATCTGTTCTGTATTTGTACGGTCGTTGCACTAACTACGTTTTATTTTGCGGTACGCACTGGAAACGTCAAGCCTTTGTCCCATATAGATTACTATCCACAGAGATTTAATTGATTTAGAGAAAAAATGTGCGATAGATTCAACGATGGTCAAAGGTATGTACCTATTATTGCAGGTCTGCTAAGCCGAAACTGTTCAAGCAGAAGTTCTACGTGCTATGGTGTAACATTTCACATCACGTAATCAATGAGAAATGGGGGTGAATTGTATACTAGCATTTGATGATGTAATTGACTTTGCATCTAAATTGCATTTCAAACAGAAAGTGATCTCACTCGTAACGTCCCATGTCCATGAGCCATTCACTGGTTTAATCTCGGTAATCTTTATGACACCCGACGCACATAAGTAGATTAGCAAGCAAATATCTTGGCGAAGCTGTAACCCCAATGTCCCCAAGCGTGATTGCATTTGATGCGATATTGCAAGCAACAGTCCATTCTGATAAGTTTACGGCGTTGGGGGTGCCATCATTCTGCCACCGTGCGCGAGTTGTTTGAAACGAGCGCTACAGAGTGACAGGAGTCTTTTGAAGGACGCTATTTTATTGACAAGGTTACGGGCAAATTTTGCAAGCTCGTCAGACATCTGAATACTGTTCTTTACATCCGTTTCTACGAGCTAATAGCAAACTGCTCGTCATTATGCTCTTTAGAATGAGCAAGGCTAACGAGAAGCTTGTTGGCCTGAGATATATCAACTTTTTACTGACTGCACTTTCGAATCAATTCAGGAGAACTGAGCCTTCGTCATGTATGTCACGTTATGCTCATCGTTATTGGGGAAATGAACCAGACTTCACCCGCACTCTTCCTCTGCACTTTTGGGATGTCATTACCTGAATCGTGAGCGCCGTATCAAGCCATTGTCAAAGTGATTTTTATAAGTCTGTGGGCGATGCACTAAATATCTGTGTGTAGAAACTTTACTCACGAGAACATGCAATTGCTTGAAACCGATTGTCTCGTATCAGATCAACACTGAAAATGCTCATTGTACTTAGAATATTGTTATAGCTCGTTATACTGTCCATCTCAAATTCCATTGTAACGTCTTGTCTTTGTCAGCAGGGCTAGCCCTTTGTAATAGCAACAGACTAGTTGGGTAGCCCTGGCTGTTAGCCCTGATTGTGTGGGCTGAACAGCCAAACAAATAAATAGAATTAAAATAATGTATAGGTAACTAGGGTTTAACAAAGAACTAATTTTACTTTGGACCTCCGAACGAGGCAGGATTTGCGCTAACGTTCGTAGGTTAGAAAGTAGAATTTTCAGGGATACCAGACGTCTCAAAACGCTACAAGCTGTGAGGTCCTCTTAAAGTCCCCATCTGTCTTCTGTTCACATGCACGCATACATTAACACTCCTCATCCCCGTATGAAGCGCGGTCGTCAGCCGGCTTCGTTGGCGCCCAATTTTCCCGCTTAATCCGCCGTGATTGCCCTTCCTTTGTATTCTTCAAAGACCCGCGATGAAACGCCGTTAAAAGGGAGACTAGCTAACAGTCTTGATGGAGAGACTTGTACGTGCTAGTCTCTACCAACCGTGCATATGGAATGTCCAACTCCTTCTGGGCCCTCTCTCATATAATGCGTTTTAATGCCACGCACTTTGTCATGTTCAACACCGTGGTTAATGACAGAAAACTGTTTCAATTTTTAAGCGCGCAAACGATAACACTAAGAATGTTTGTACTCGTCTCTCGAATGAAACATATGGATGATACGTACTAAACAGGTCCTGTCCCTAGTGCTGAAATAACTGAACAATTCCTGTTATTGTCCACCTTTCACACTCACTAACTCTGTCGAGCTCACTCGGAATCTTCCGACTAGTTATCTTCAATATACTCTGTCGTCCATCGCTGCAAGCAGTTTTTGTAGGTCCAAACCGCTGTCGGCTTCAAGTTGCTTAATGTGTGTCTTATGTGGTCTTCCACGGCTTCTGTTTCCGTGATTCTCACCTTTCACCAGGGGAAGAACAGAAGGTTCGCTCGACTGACTGTGTTATAGAAAAGGATTTGCGATGTAAAATGACTACATAACAAATATATGTAGTTAAATGCCGTGACTTGCCATTACAAATGCGGTAAATCGTGAATATGCATACGTAAGAGAATGTGACACGTTGAGGTGTTGGATGTAATTATAATGTGTGGGTTATTTAATTAGAAGGCCGCAAGGGGAGGCAATTAGAGATTCTGACGACATGCCCAGTAACGCGTTCCAAGGTTTTCTGTCGTTTCGCGTACATCGCACGGAATAAGCTGTACACAGGAAAGTTCTATTTTTGGTAATTGGTTCTACACGTTCTAAGGAGGGCCGGACGTTTCTGCCACTCCTTCTTATCTTCCCGGTTCCTTGATTGTGGCGTCACATAGTCTCACCCCCCGGTCGCTAACCCCTTTCATTTTCTGATTGAAGTTTTTAGTTTCATCCTTTATCGTTGCATCTATTCATACTTCTAGTTATTTCAACTAACCGCCCCTGGAGGGTGGGGATGTTTGTTTGCTTGTTGTATATCTAAATTCACTATACAAGCAATACAGGTAGTGTTCTTCAAAAAGAATTCTTCTAGCTGCCTTCACAGACCACAAATTGCATGTACAGAAAGTAGAACCATTTGGAAAACAAGTACGGGAGAAACATACATTTGCTCATCAAACGTTTAGTCCTAAACGATATTAGATAGAAAAACGTGATACGTTGTGTTATTAACCATATATCATGTAATTTTCCCTCCATTCAGAATGTCTCAAATGCTGTTCCGTGTCACACTGTGTGTGACAATTCACTTACATTTGTCGTAAATACTTCCGATATCTTTCCTGATCATGACATTGCAAGAATACACTAGTCTAACGAAATACTTTGTTTCTTCTTGTCTCGTAGTCAATCCCCCATGGATCCTCCGAAGTCTCCACGTCTTCTTCCCCCACTACGCATACATAACGGTCGGTCCAGCTCTCCTCGTCAGTCAAGCAAGAAAAGGGCCTCCCCTGTTGCAGTAGCAGATGGTAGCGCCCGTGCCACGCTTTCCACGGGTCGCTCCAGGCGGGAAGACCTCCGTCTCGGTTCTGAGACGGAAGGTGTGAGACAATGCACCGCTGGGTCGTGTGGGTGTGAGGCGGTTCATCCGCACTGCTGGCTGCGACACAAGAGCTGGGTAGCCGAAAAGTCTCTCTCCGTCGGGCGTAAAGATACAGACGTGGATTTCCACTTTGGACTGGAGCCCGGCCGGGAGGGCTGGCCGGGCGAGAAGGAAGGACAGGCCGGTGGGAAGCGGCACGAGTCCCGCTTTCCCAAGATGGGAAGCTCCGAAGGTGAGTTTGCAGGCGCGGTTACTGGTAATCTTCCCAGCCATTGCGCGCCATATGGTAAAGTAGTAGCTGAGTCGACACCCATCTTACAACATCACATTATCATCGATAGAGTCTCGATTCGTCCTTGTCTGTTCATGAAAATGTTCTTTAGAAGAATACCTTCCACGCACCTGTTTCTGTGCCCTTCTTTGTCGCGCAATGACGCGTCACACGACCGACGCGCAGCTGTATTTACGTTCGATATGATGGAATGGCTTGGGGTCGATGACCTCACATACGGCCAACTGTAGCAGCAGACGTCCCATCAAACTTCGACCAAACAGCCGATAGCTCGTCCTTGGAAGTTGCCCGTACGCTTAGCCCCTCTCTCTGAATATTGATCACGCCAGAGATAACAGATGTTTCGCTGGTATTCTCCGTGCTAGGATAGTCGCCAGGACCTGTATTTGAACTGGTGAATGGATTTTAAGTACAATGGTTGCTTTCTTCCTCCTCAGTGTAGCTTAGACGATGTTCCTTCAATAAGTGAGAAATGTGTTCTTTCTCCTTTTTGTACTGAGATAATGATGATGATGATGTATTCCATGTGCGTTCACCGCGCTTCAGTCTGTATCTCCCGTGTTGGTGGCACTGTTTTGGGTAAACTTAGCTTGGCTGTCCTTTGGGCGTTTTTTAATGAAGATAAGCTACCACTAGTAATCCTTTCATATGAAGAAAACTGGTATCTTGGAACATGATATGTCCTCAGAGCTGTGGCACAGAAATCAACACAGGCAGATAAAGCTATGGCTTGCGAAACGTAGCGAGATTTTGGTCCTATTTGACTTGATTTGATTGTATTGGTATTGCGACGACACAATACACATGGGACACATGCATCTATTGCTGGTGTTGTGAACCACAAATAAAACATTACAGAACATGTAGCAAGACATATATTGTACAGACCTATTTGGTTTGTTTAGCATTTTAACAATGTTTTTAATCCCAGTGGTGTAAGGTCCATCGTGCGTTGTCAAGATCATTACAGCTAGGCACTCTGTTTGTTACGGGTACGCTTCATGTGAAGCTAGAAATAAATATACACACAGCGACCTAGCCTACTTTGCAATTGGTTAATTACTTTATCCTATTTCTAACATTTGCACTAACGGTGGCTTCAGGCGATATATGTATAGCGCCTACGTTCGCGAGGCTACGTCAAAATAGAGGACTAGCTGTTTCGCAACCCAAAGATAGACAGGGCTCACTGGTTTGGAAGCTTAGCCAATCTAGATTTTTTTACTAGATCAGTCCAGTTTTGATCTTAAATCGTGGCATTTCTTTATTTACTGGGATAGTCTTAAAGTAAAAGCGCTGTTTTATTTCTGATCAATTACGCTGTGGAAAATAAAGGCAACACAACGTTACATTAATACAAATATTGACATCATTTTATGCATCAGCTATGGAAAGTGATCCTACAGAATATACTTTAATTCCTACCAGCTGTTAATATTATAACCAAAGTACAGCAGATTTTTTACTTACTTTATTTATCAGGTGAGGTTGTCCTGGTTCAATGTTCTGTTTTATCCCATAATATTTCCTGTGGCGCTGTTTCGATTCTATATTTCTTTGTACAGACGCAGTGATGGTTATGATTGCAGTGCTCGTAGATTTCCTTCTCATGATCTACGCTTCTAAAGTAGTGCTCTGCCATAATGATAAGGTCTCTCATCCCCATGTTTAAGCGGAACAGACAAGCCTTCCCGCCCCGAGCGCAAAACCCATCATTTCAATGTCGTTCACAGTCTGATATGTTCTCCATCACTTAACCCTACTGATTTGCAGACTGGGAGCGAAATGGGAAGAGAACATCATCTAAGCGCGGTGGGTTTATTAAATCAAGCCCACAGGAATGTGTGAGAGAAGCTGAAAGACTGTCATCCGTATTTCAAGACACGAGGAAATATTTTATCAAATTCTTTCGGCTTCTTTCATTCAATGATCTCAGTACGTATACTATGCGGATACCGAAGCAGAACGGTAAGACGTAAGGGAGAAAAAGACCTTTGACTGAACCTCTATAGCGTAGTTATTTGTGAGAAGCAATAGACAGAAGTATCTTTATTCTGTGATACATGGATGTGACGACTCTTGCACTGACTGAGAAATGTAGACCTGTTTTAAAAACCTGGTACACACCCTGTTCCTAGACCCTGACTTAGTAATTATTATCATTTTTATATCATCTGTACTATTTATGTTATCTTTATTTCTATTTATGCCACTATTCGACATTATTCTCTGTTTTTTTTACCATTGATTTATTCAATAGTGGTCACTTTTTAATCATTTATCCTTGTGTAATTAATTAATCAATTGTTTCTCTCGTATAAATTCACCACATTTTTATTTTGGACAGGGGTCTAGTGAAAGAACGTATATAGTTCTGTTACCCCTGTCCAGTTACCTTTGTAACGAAGTTTAATAAATAGATTTTAAAAAATTAAAAAATGTTTTTGCTCGCCGAATTAATTGAACCCATTTTGAAGCGCTAAATTAATTGGACGTTTTTGAAAGATGAGACTTGAATGATGACGACCTATAGTACACCGGGAACCAAGAAAAGTGGGACGGACCTCCAAGCCCACCTTGCGGGCTCCCCATGTGGTCGGCACTTTGTTCCTTCCACCGGGACTCCTTAATTGGCCACTCCCGTGGACAAAGTCCATCTGTTGGTTCAGTGAATACTATCATCAATATTGGACTGAGAGATATGCAGAGATAACAGATTTCGCAGTACACTATAATGGGAGATAATAGACCAGCTACTAGTAGCAGTCGTCACAAATCGATCTTGCTAGGACAACAGGAAATTACACGATAATTGCCCCTATACTTTGGGATGTGAGACGGGTGTCGTTATTTGCCGTGAGATATGGTATAAAACACACCTACATCTGATAATACAAAATAGATAAAGCAGCTGGATAAATTCTCTGGAGTTAGACGTTTCAGATAGCATACACAATCATTGATGAAATGGAGTGGATGCTTTTCTCGATCACTGATAAAAGATATCAGATGCTATGCTCAGTCACTGACGATAGTGGATACTAATTAATTTGGAACGCATCGCTCTTTGGAGAAAATCTGATTTATATGCTATGTTGTAATGTTCTACGTGGAGGTCTAACCTTTATCAACACATTTACATTTGATTTATGTCAAACATGTCTCGTATGAGATAGGATAATCATCACTACGACACTCTTCCGTTTTCCGACTTCTGTCGCATTTTCCATGGCAATATGATTAGATTAAGTGTTAGAAAACTGAATGGGATCAGAGTCTGGAAATGTCAGGGCCATACATCCGTTGAACTACCATCGACAGAACCTCCTTTGAAAGGTGCCTACCTATCCACGTACATCATTACTTCAACTTAATTGCATGGCTGCGAAGCAATGAGGTTTCCGTGATGCGAGTTGTTTTCACACCCTAGGGGGCACATCACCGCATACGACTCCTACGTACTACTTTGTCATACGGGCATGTCACTCTCCTGTTATGAGTGCTCGCGACTGTTGGATGCAGATGTGGATACGTACATGTCATTTTTATGAACGCGACATGACAACTGCACTTAGATTGGCACCTCCGTGCTTTTACTGGCTTAACAGATGTAGCCATGGCCCATAGGGAGGATACGGTCTGGATTACTGCCCACATGGAAGCACCTTCTGCGTGTCAAGATATTGTTGATTTTGTAGTCAAACGTTGTCTTTATTGCAAACATCAATCATACTTTGATTCAGAAATAAATCTCACACTCTACAAATCGCCCGCGAAATGGAAACGGCGACGTGGAAATTACAAGCGTTCATGACCAACGTTTTTTTTGCCAGTTATACGATTCCTCGGGGGTTCAGTGTATATGAAGATACCAATTTCAGAAATCAGTGTCACATCTAGATAGACTTTAGGCACAGCTAGCGTTGAGAGGCCCCTGTGTAGACAGACTGATTATCATGTATATTGCCTACTGTTGCGTTAGTTCTATCAAACTGACTTTGAGTGGTGACAAAATTACACTGTATCGTACGTTTAATAGCATGTCACACTTGTTTAAATTAATTTAGATTTTATTTGAATTGCTTATTAATCGTTCGTACTTCGTAATTGCCAATAAATAAGCAATATAGTACACATTTCTAACATTTGCTTACGCATTTCTGGTGTCACACATGGCATGCTAAACACCACTTAATGCACCACTGGGGAAAAGTTAGATGTACTCGTATTGATTGTAGTGGAGTTTGAATTGTCTTTACATATTGTCTACCTGGATATCTAACCTTCATAAACGTATCAAGATATATAGTGTCCGTGAATAATTTCATCAGGTTGGTTAATGACTGAATAGCAAAGTTCTTTGATTTACAAACGGTATCGTATATAAGAGTGGCAAGTCTAAAGTGGGCCTTATTCACAACCGCGTATTTAACAAGAGCTAATTTTTCGATGACCGTCAGTCATCTTCTTCAGAGTAATTTTGACTGGTTCACTGTGGGCTGAAGCTAGGTGTCACTGCTAACAATGCGAAATGTCGGCTCCTACTGTTAGATATGTGGTTGTGTACTTTGCTATTCAAGGTGTTTAGTGGTTTAGATTTCACGGCTTTTTGTACCTACCATATGATCAATCATCTGTAATGTTTCTAGTACTACTACTTTGATGGGAATAGTTCAGAAGGTTGACAGTGGGAGGGGGTGGTGATTCTGATAACTAACCCAGGATGAGAAATACAGGTTCAAATATTGGATCAAGGTGAAGACTATGATGTGTGTGTTTGGATAAGTACAACTACTTTGATGGGAATAGTTCAGAAGGTTGACAGTGGGAGGGGGTGGTGATTCTGATAACGAACCCAGGATGAGAAATACAGGTTCAAATATGGGATCAAGGTGAAGACTATAATGTGTGTGTTTGGATAAGTACAACTACTTTGATGGGAATGGTTCAGAAGGTTGACAGTGGGAGGGTGGTGGTTCTGATTACGAACACAGGATGAGAAATACAGGTTCAAATATGGGATCAAGGTGAAGACTATAATGTGTGTGTTTCGATAAGTGACTTTGAGAAAACTTAAGCCTGATATTTGCGAGCTACAATTTTTATGTCGTGATGGGCATCCTAGTCTAGTAATACCTACTTCTCTTATTGGGACAGTTATCCCTCAATCTTAGTGAACAGTTGAGCTAGTCTCATGATGTTTCTGACCTGGGGAGAAGACTTTACAGTTATATGTATATGTATGTAACCCGTAACGTCGGAGTGGCCCGTCACACATTGAAGTGACCTTCAGGTCTAGATATTGTTAGGTGGTGACCTTTGAGTAAAAAAAAAGTAACAAGCTATCTGTCATCCAAATAATCAAGACCATGGCACGTCCAGGTAAAAAGATACAGAAAGGTTTTGCTGCAGTACCAAGGTCACATACCAGGGGCTCAAAACCGACTTTGACCTTCGTCTTGCCAACACCTATATACTCACCAAATATCATCGTAATCCATTTAGAGGTTCTTGAGTTATGCTGACTACAAAAATCCGGAAACACAAACACACACACACACACACACACACACACACATACACACACACACACACACACACACACACACACACAAACAGACACACCCAAACAGTATTTCCATTTTTTATGGAGATAATAATGTTGTAGTTCTCGCCTGTGACTCTAATCATGACCATCAGTTTCTCCACCCTCCTACACTCGATTAGTATAGTAACAGCAAGGTAGATAAAGTAAACTCGAGCAAAGGTTTCAGATCACCACTACTGACGTCAAACTGACGCCATTGAAAAGAGTTTCCATGAATAGTGAACTGTCGTCACCATGTACAAGTCCACGGTCTGAAGTAAGAACAGTGTTGGCACGGAACAGAAACGCACCGAAGATACAGAGCACACAACATACGCATTCAACATGAAATATTGTTATCGGTCCTTAGAGACAATTTGCCGATAAACTGGTAACTACATAATCACACTTCGTGCATGTGATTCCACTTTCTGATGCCGACCCCTGTATGTTAAAATTCAATTAGTTGTGCTGATTCAACTAGAGCGACATCTAGGCAGGGATATGCTTGATTAGATACAAATTAGATGCAATCGTTTGACGTCAGAGTGACGTGAAGAGTTAATGGCAGGGGCTTAAAGTGGAGACTGGCTTGTTTGTTGGAAGTACTAACAAAAGGTGGTTAGTTATCAACGGTTTTTCTCTGGAGCGTGTCACAACATTGGCACAACGTTGTGGAGTCGTGTGACGTAACGGCAGATGTTCGGCCTAGAACCCAGCGGTCCCGGGTTCGAATCCCCTGACGCCACCGATGTTGTGCCCTTTGGGAAAGACAAAGACTTTCCCAGGTGTAAAAATGGGTATATTGTTCTCTGTGCGTGGACTCTGTGTCGCACGGACAGATGAGGGCGTTATCAAACGTTTTAGTTTTAACCACTGTTAAATAAGTTATGAAAAACTTGAGTGCAGTTCCACGTCGTCATTGTCTGTCCAAAAACGAAATGAAAAAAATAGTACCAACGTATTATCGTATTATTGTATAAAACCATCTGAAATACTCATCACATCCTACACCAATACGGAACATCACACGTTTTCATCTATCGCCTCTCTATCACTTTTAAGAAGCGAAATTAAAGAAGACTAGGCAGTTAAAAAGAAGAAACGTTAATAACATATCTAAGTTATTGCCTCGGGCATTAATGTTTGCAATAGGACAGAGCCCGCCGCTGAGCGTCATACCATATCTGTTAAACATGTCACTCCAAATGTGCTACTTCATGAAATGTCCACCATCACATAAGTTCCAGCCCTAGTTTGTAAGCACAGCACGCACCGAAGTTGTCACGCGAAGTTCCGGGGAGCGAAGTCCGGTGTAACCCAGCTTGCATTTCAGGGATGGATAAAGGCGATATCGCACGGACAGATGAAGGCTTTATCAAAACGTTTCAATTCAGAGCCAACATGTCAGAGGTGCCGACCTCTGTTTGCCACGGAAAACGCCGGTAGTGCCGCCTGTACTTTGAAAGCACCATTATAAAATTTGCCGCTCCAAAGTGCGGTATTCAGTTATGATCTACTGGACCAGCCGTTTCAGAGGATAACGCGAATCACAAATGCACAAAATGCGTCTTTGGGAAAATATTATAACATTATACTGATAAAGGCAGAAAGTTCAACGCACAAATTGCGACCTTCTAACAGGATGTAGTGCGATAGAAAATGGAGTGTCGCATGGGGGCCATGACCCCTCTCTGTGACCTTGTCACAGGGTTCCCTTCGCACAGGGAAAACAGAATATATAAGTATCTGTAAGCAGCGATCAAAAGAAATTCTGGGAAAGAAATGAATGAAGTGATGAAGAAAGGATCCCCGCTCCACTTGAATCTCAATATTTATCCAGAAATACAAACTCTTGGATCATATGAAACCGTTGGAGATTTTCGAATTAGACGATAAGTCAGTGTAATTGTCATATCAAAGTGAGGAAATATACATCTAATACTGTAAATACATTTTAGTTCGCGGTGAGAATATGCGTATCTAATACTGTAAATGCATTTAGTTCGCGATGATTTGATTCCTAGTATACGATGAGGAGAAAACTGAGTGTTCGCAGTGGTTTTGAGTTTGAGATAGGGCTATAGTCACATACTACTGCTATAGTAATGGACTCCGGCGCCTTTACTGACAGTCAGTCGGAAACCACCTACTAGCGACTTGGCAAGAGCTACAGACGAACAGAACAGTCCCTTTCGGTAGTGCTGGTGTGATAAACTGTCACTAGCCTGACAGCATTTACCCGAGGAAGGAATAAAGGCTTTGACTTAGAATGAAATTCTTAATAAATATGTATTCAGTGTTCAAAGATCGGGTCTGTGTTCAGTTGTACCTAAGCTTGTTAGTATTCCTGCTTCTTTACCGTAGCTGGTGCCTCATAATACGTTCAAGTAGCGCTTAGACAACGGGGCAAGCGGACAGAAGACAGAACAAATATTTTCGCGAATATTTTCAGTTCACTCGGAAAACCGCGAACTTAAATACATTCACAACTTAGTGATAGTTTGCGAAAATTACTAGTATCTAATGTCTGTCTTCTCTACTACTGCAGTAAGATGTACATTCTAGTTGGGGATTTGTGTGGCCTGATTGAATCACGCCTCCAGGGGTCCTACTTCTGATCGGTCATTTCCCCTGGGAGCAGGGCAATCAACCACGGGACAATATTGGTCTACAAATGGCCATGTATGGCTTGAAAGGATTTGTGAACAGCATAGATTGTTCTCCACTATAAACGTGGTCGTAAGAAGTCTTCTTTCTTTATAGATACAGAAAGGACTTAGGCACGCAGTGCCACTTTAAACATGGACCACGAAGAAACTGAGCATACCGGTTCTAGGAAAGGTCCACCGGCGGTCACCGCGCATGGCCGACCCTACCCACATCTGCTTGATCTGCGCCAATTCCCGAAACCGTAGTATTGCACATCTAGACATAACCATCTCGTCCTTTTATCTATGCAGCATATGTTTTGAAGCTCCGCAAAGGTCTGGCGATTCGAGTCATAGTAAGGTATACATAATGTCAGTGAACGCACTTTCTGTGCGTAGAAGGGTTTAAAAATATTGTGTTTCCGGGTAAGGTACTTAAAACAATCAGGACACTAGTATTTTCAACATCATAGTGCATTTGTACAGATACACATTGTACAATATCAATAAACTGAAAAAAAAGAAGTACTATGTTCATCTTTTCTCACTCAGATGTCAGATCGAAACTTTCATGTACCTTGCGAGCGGCCGACAAAAAAAGGCTAGGGTCGGCAGGATTTTGCCAGGGTCGGTTGGATAACCGGAAACACGACATTTTTTCCCCTGGCCTATTTAATCCGTTTTGTTTGAATATCCAGGTTCTGTTGCCATGCATGCTATGTTGGGTTCCGGATATAGCAACAACTTATTATTGCGTCCACTGCACTTCATTCCGTTAAATGAAATTCAGTTCTTGCCATTGCGGAAAGAGCCTGTAAGTGTTTTTCAGACAGGGTGGTATGATAGACTGCATGAGACCTACATTTCTGACCTGTATTCCATTAAAGCCCGAGTAAGAATCTTCATATATATACGCCACATCGTCATGCCACCTTCCAGCACCAAGGCCAGGGAACATAGTAAGGAAAATCATCGAAAAGGCGTAAATTACCATCTGTTGACTTACAAACGCGACTATTTTCTTTCGAGTACGTCCCTGTAAACACTAGAACTGTACATATTGCTAACATGACATGCTGTGTATGGCTTCAAATTGTACGTCAACATAGTGTTTAATTGATGGTGATAGTTGAAGCGCGCATGGTGTTGTACGTGTTGTTCAATTCAGTCTCATAATGCTTACGACTTCTGTATTTACAGTTTCTTGCCCTTATTCCCAGACGTTCGTCCACTAAGCAATGTCCGTGGCGTATACGTAATGTCTAATTCTAATACAACACGGTAAATCCGCACCCGGTCTGTCCAATTCCAAGGAGTATGGACTATGGGGATAATTCATTTGATCTTTGTTTTACGCTGGATAGAATTCGGCAGCCTTCTTGGGTCATTTCCTGGGTTAGGTCTTTGGCATGACCTCGTGATAGATTTTTCTATGTTGCACTATGCCACGTACGCGTGTTCTATGGCTAGAACTACTTTCCTTTGCGTTACAAAGAAGAGATACAAGGCCGAAGAGCGATGGTTATGACAGTGAGACTGTCACTGATGCTATCAACCGACTTCAGATGCTACCTTTGATCTACAAAAGACCAAGGGTGAGTGATGTTCTGGCTAGTCTGAAATAGAAATAGAATAAACGCTCTCCATAACAACATAACGTTATATGCATGTTACGTAAGATGTACGACACACGACACCCTGTTCTCAATGTATTAAAACGTCAAGCCATTGAATGTCTAGAAATTTACTGGAAAAGTGCAACGAAATGAAACAAGGTGTGCACAGAAATGTGCATTTTTAAGTTGAGGGGTGATATTGTGTGATAGTTGTGATGTTGGGGATAGTTGTATGTCAAATTGTCTGCCCTACATTCCAGTCCATGGTCTTTCAGCATGTAACCAGTTATCAGTCAATATCAGCTGTAGGGATTCGGTTTGTGGACGGTGAATGAAGTGACAACATACAAGGCTATACCGACCTAGAGGAAACGGTATCGACCTAAGACAAGCTGTTTAAAACACACACTTTTTCAAATGGCAAAGCCTCTTACACTTCCGATACAGCCCCGTGCCTTGCTTCTACATATTCCTCCCTGGCTCTGTCACGTCACGAGATCAGGGTAGCCTTTAACCTGGAATGTCAGAAAGCCATGAGAATCTTTGACCCAAGACCCACACTAAGTGCATCTCGAGTGATGTGTAGGAGATTGGGAGTCTCGCCCGAATTGGGCTTCTGACCGAAAAGTTTCGGAAAGTCAGTTTTGGCTGCAAGGTCAAAAAGACACAGCAAAACGCTATGCTGCTAACTGCCTTTACGACAAGAGAACTTAACGACAAGAGAAACTGAAAAGGCAATGAGATACGTCTATAAGGAATCCTCCAAAATATCCAACGTTCACTTCCAAAATGCTACCAACATACCTTACCAACGTTCACTTCCAAAATGCTACCAACATTCCTTAACACGGGTGCATACATCGACAAATTTTCAAACATTAGAATACAATGGAAACTACCGTCACAGATTAACTTTCATTCATGAACTCTGAGACATTGAGAGTTGTTATGTAAGGTTACATGTTAACATTTCCCCTGAAGCGAGCATAAGGACGGCTCTTTTTTTCAGGGTGGGCACTCATGCATTTTATTCGCTGCACCAGAGAAGTGTGACGTGCGGTTGGATGACATCTAAATCTGTTATGGAAGAACTCGTGGGAGTCTGGCTGACAATTACATCGGTAGCATCATCTGTTAAATAATACATGTTCGCTTAAATGTTCATGAGGATTCAACATATAACAGCACGTTCAGCACCGAGGATAGTGGGCGCTGAATGGAAATTCGTCAAAAGGCGGCTTTAGTAACTCCAAACCTGGATGCATTGAGAATAACGATGCGGCATAAAACGAAACAATTGAATCCGCCGTTGCTTAAACGTACGTCGACTGAATACTATTCAGCCGCGGCCAAGTTGAATCATGGCCAGTGGTTGAGGTTTGCCCGTTAATACTCGCGTACAGCCTCTCTCCTCCCATGACCGATGTACCAAGAAGGCCGTTACATCAAGCGGACACATGTTTGCCAATAGATGGGCTATTGGCCTTTAGAATCGAGCCCCACACATTGAAATGCGCACCATAACAGCCACGGCGGGCCCATACCTAACGCTATTACGCTCCACAGTGGTATCTATAGATTGCTGTGCAGTAATACCGAACACTGAAGTGACAGCATTCTGAAAGCCTTCATTAGCACAGAAAATGGCCGGGAATATCCTTGTAGTACAATAGCAGACAGATATTGTCCCATTGCGAGCATTACAGAAGATATGAGTGTGCGATTGTGCTGCCAATAAACGTGTTGCTAGTTGATGTCAGTTGATGCCATTTTACAAGCGTTGTCCATTGCCTTCCGAACGGGTTAGAACTTAAGCTGAACTACGGATCCTTATAGCTGCAATTTGGGAGAGAGCAATAATTTTCAGAGCATTTCCTCCATTGAGATGCAGTGGCGGTAATATCTTCCATCAAATCACTTGGCCGTTTCAGGGAGGAATTTTACCGTCGTGAGTAGTGTTTACAGTCCAGTTAGAATGCCGGTTCTTGAATAAGTGCCCGGGTAGAATGGCGGTTTGGCAGAGTTGAAAGCCACCTCGCGCTTGTGATGCTAACGCACGGCACACGCCAATTCAAAACCGATGCGGATACATTCAATTGAAATAACCCTCATCATATATAGGTGGACCTTTTTGCAAACAATTGAAGACGAGACAGAGTGTTCGTCTCGAAGCTTCCCAGAGCAAACTATTGATGTTGTGTGTAAGGTTTAAATATTTGTCAAAATTGTGAGCTGGACACCCCCGTGACGTCCAGTAACCGAGTGTCGGGGGTAATGAATAGGAGAGCGAGATGTCCTGGGTTCGATCCTGTCATTTCTTGTTAGACGTTGTGTCGTGAGGAAAGGCACCCGTCCCGTTATATAAAACATGGATACCTGACTTCAGTTCGGGAGATGAATGGCGATGGAAGGAGAGGGATGGGCACCGCCTTCCAATACCGTGCCCTAGACACGGTGGATAACAACCCACTGCACCTACTTCCACAAAAGGCTATGGGCTACCTTTACCACTTTTTATTCCTCCCGAAATGTTGGAATTCTATTGAATTGATAACGCAAAGATTGCTATTTGGAGTTGATGACTCACGCGTGGAACCTACTCTATCCTAATCTCTACCTACCCATTCGCAGTCCTTAGAAACGCCGTCGATACCGACAGTCTTATATACCTTTACTTCACGGCAAACGCAGAGATGAATATTCTGTGCACGGAGACACAAACTTGTTAGCACCGACGCGTACACGCTTCAAAAGTGGTTCTCACGTCAACGTCGCTGTCTAAAAGCGTCATTACACTTCGTCCAATTCTGCAATGTAAATTTTTGCTTTCAAGTACGTGAGGGTAGCGTCAGTTGTTTTGCCAGGTTCACATAACCTTCCCAACCGTAAATTCAAGGGCTTTTCTAAACACAAGTCTACACAGGAGTAGTAAGCGTTATCGTATATTGTTTGGCAATCTGTAGTAATTCTCTTCATATCAAGACATCTTTCATAACTGTGATACGGTTTGATTTGATTTGTCAAGGACCACCGATTTGTAATTTTGTCTCTGAAACGATACATGATCTACGTTTATCACTTCCCAACATCCATTTGACGTAGTTGTGAATCAGTCCCACGCGGGTGTATGTAATCAAAGTTTGAAAAGACCCTAATATTCTCCTCAACAAGCAACGAGGTGACTTCTGTATGGTCGTGAATGCCTGAAAACACTTAATTTGCAACTGCCCTTCCATTTCGCTACATTAAGATGCACGGCGTGGAAATGACTACAGCTAATGGTCATCCCGTCCGGAGCATATGGTGGACTTGATGAGGAGGGTTCAAACGACCTGTCTTTAACATGAAATTGCTTCATCAGAGTTCCTCAAGCATGTTCCCTAGGGTTAATGGCACTGGGTACTGTTTTGGCACATAAAATACAAAAGACATAGTGATACTGCACCATACATATCATATCGTTGTCTGCTCACCATATATATAGTTATGAACGCGTCGATTTGGATCTACACAAGTTGATATAGATGTGAAACATTCAAATATCAACATTGAATAATGTAAATAAAGTCAATAAACTCGAATATCCCGTGCTGCTGTATGCTTTAGATCATGGGGTGATATATTTCAAAGGTAAACGTGGACTTTTGTGACATGTTTTATGCGAAACCTGAGATGTATTTTAATATTGGTCGTAACATAACATGTCTAGTGCCAGGTAAATGCACCTTCACCCGTAAAGCCGAGGGCAGGTCTTAAAACCGTGCATGGATGTTAGCGCATCTAAAGACGTGGATTTCTGGGAGCTGTAACGTCGCAGAGGCTTTTTACGCGCTCCAACAAAGGACGGGCTCTAAAGTGGGAGATCCAAGACATTCTAGCCGCCAGCCTTCCGACCGAGCCCGCGGGACCTGTACAATCGCCGCCTGGACGAATCAATTTTGCCTTCGGGCGCTCCAGTCCAGCCCTTCACTTGACAGCAACTCAATTTAAAGTCGTCTCTATGCTGCGCACCTGACAAGCCCGTTGGAAGTAAAAACAAGTACGGCACTCGTACACCGCAGTTGCGTGTCAGGGGGAATTCAAGCATGGCATTAGCCCGCCACAACTAACATGTTGCACTGCATTTGAATATATACCGCAACGTTGAATAATACAGGGAATGTGCTTTAAGCATTTTTTCTTAAAGCCTAGCAATCACGACTTGCTTTTCTCAAAATAGATAGAACTGTTCCTTGTTGGTCACTATGGATCCTAATCTGTATACATAGACTAACGTCAACTTTCCTGTAAATTGTTTCCAGCGATTACTGCAAATGTTCAGTATGATACTCCATTCCACGAGGCAACAGTCTGTACATTACCTTAAGGAAGTTTCATCCCACCTGAAATAAGTAATCAACACGCCTCCAGATCTCACTACCCTCGCTGACCTGTGGAGCCGTATGTTACACAGTTTCCCCCCGATGTGGTATTAGCTAGATACGGTGTAATACTATTCAACGGGCGCTAAACCATACACGTCAACGTGTACCGTCTTTTCGGAGAATCACCTACTAAACTTGAAAGGCGTTCACCGTCTGTAGCGTACCTTACTTTGATCCCTTAAGCGCCTGGTAGATGACTCCTCTACTGCGATATCTGCTGACCAAGACGGAACTAAAACCCAAGACAACATTGCTATTCCCTAGCGTACGTAAAGAAAGTCACAGCATCTTACAGGTGACTCGCCTTGTCATAGAGATCAGAGGTGTATGGTGAAGCATGAAGGTGGTTTGTGTTCGATCTCTGCTTCGGCATTCTAGACTTCATTATCATTCCTCGACCATGTTTGTAAAGCAGCACAACATTTAGCACACTAAAGTGGCCGTTTGACACCCCATCCTCAATTGGTTACAGAGTTAGGCAGCAGGGAGAAGGTTAAGCAATGAGTCACCTACGTTCAAACATACAGGCACTGACAGTCATATAAATCCATTGGTTTATACGTGCTCTATATTCATGTACTTGCAATTAGCCTACGGGCAAGAACTTGCAATAAACTTGTTATTATTATTATTATATTCATAATTGCTCTGATAACCATATCCCTATTTCCAACATGATGTAACGTAGGATCTCAAACAGCGATAGCTACAAGCCGTAGCTTGCACTGATCGATGATAAAAGTTTAGGCAGCTCTTAGTCTACTACGCTAGCACGTTCTGTATGATGGTTTCTCCTGACCGTCCTATAGAATGGCTGGTCTTCACTTCATTCGATTTTACACTTTACTTTCTTAAACCACACTGCATTAAGTGCCCACGCTTTAGAGTTCTCTGGAATCGATTAACGATTTCTATTTTCATCTGGGAGAATTGCAATCTGTTTAGTCTTCGTCATCTTTGTACAATTCAGTTAACGTTACAACTGCGTCATTTCCTGTTTCCTGTCTCCCCTCCTCTTGTCTTGTTCTACCTATGGCGTCAGAGGAGAAGCATGGAACAGCAGTTACTCCCTCCGGAACGTGAACCGCTTGGCTCGGTGGTAAGAATGGTCATTCAGAGCCCTCAAGAACCATTTCCGTGCAGTGTACATCACAAAGAAGAAATTCAGACCTTCCTTACTATTACATGAGTCGATGTGGCATAAAAAGAAGATGACAGAAACACACCACAGCGTCACGCTACAACTCAACAGCTGTAAATATTACTTGGAACTGGGACGACGATTTCAATTACATGTGCACGTACTAGATGATCTGCATTGATTAGAACCGACCTTGTACTTGAAAGAGAAACTGTTTTTTATTCAATTGTGGACTCATTTTTGCTCAAAGGTAAATTTTGCATTAGCTTCGATTTCAGTGATAAACATCCCCTGAATGTTGATCTCTTCACATTAGGATTGCTCCCAAAATGGTTTTACTAACTAATTCTGTCTCACCACGTCTTTACCAAGTCTTTATAATTGTGGCCTGTGGTGCAGCTCTCTTCTACAAGGAATATTTCAAGTTAAATCTGTCCCAAGATGAAGCTTTCTGTCCTTCACTAAGATCCGTAGAACGTCTTAATGGATGTGGTTGTCTCTGTGGTCCCGCTACACTTAATCATCTGGGCGATAACCATCTCTTGTGGCCGGCGAAGGAAACATTCGCGCCCTTGGATGCTGTGACAACATCTTAGATAGAAGACAGAACAGCGTCACCGATAATCAGATGCATGTCCTCAAGGCTAGACATCTGCAGCAAACTTCAGATGCTGGATGAAACTAGATGAAAAGTTTGCATGATCATGAACAGCTCTTTGTAAAGGAAGACACCATGCACTGGAAGGCCGCGATTTTGTAGCAACATCTAGTCTACACTACATGGCAAAAAGCCAGAATCTAGTAGCCTCCATTGCAGGCCTTCTGGGCGGCTCGGACGTTTATTTTTGGGAGTAGCGCTAATTTTTAACCTATCGGGTCCAGGGTCTTGATTAACTGGGGAAATCGTATTGTCACCCATGGATATGTTAAAAACCGCAAACCGTCGCTCCCCAAAAAGTGAACGTCGTCGCTGCACAGAAGGCCTGCAAAGGAGGTTATTAGATTCTGGCTTTTTGCCGAGCATGGGAGAAAAAGTGGCACATCGATTCCTACTTAAAAGGAAACGATTTCCTGCACCAAAGGATTAACGTCCCATTATTGTTCTAACTCGTATTTAAGCTGCAGGTGGACATATTTGGCTCTGTCTCATCGCTGTAAGGTCGGCAGCACCGTTGACAGTGCCGGGGGAAAAGCGTTTGGCCATTTTGTGACGCATATTTCTCATTTTGCTTTATTAGCATAAATCTCCGAGCAGATCTACTGGGGTCAAGGCAGTATCCAAAGAGCCAAAGCACTATCCATTTGGCCCTGGGTGTTTTGGCCTTTTTGACACTGTCTTGTTCCCCATAGATCTGCTTGGAGATTAGAACTTTCCTAGGCCCGTTTTCAACACGGATATCATCAATGATCAGGAACATCTATCAGCCGGTAGAAATAGGTTCGAGCAGAATGGACTGTTGTGTAAAGGTCATGAGTGAAGATAGGAACTACCATGTCAACTACAAGCACCTAACAGACTAATGCTATGGTCACATTTGCGCTGATGCCCATAGTGCTACTAGTGGGTGTTGCCCCGGCCGGGCCCCGAAGCCGCAAATTAGCTTACGACGTCTATTTGCTGTCTGGTCCCGGGATGATCTTAACTCCTGGGGCCCTGCCCAAAAATAGCGCGGTAGATACAGGGTGTCCACGGGGCCTCGAAGTGGTCATGCCCGAAAGTGTAAAAAAACAGCCCGTAAACAGCCCGGCAGGGCCCCCTATTTCCAATTGGGACCGTAGCATTAGAGGGAATCATGCGAAGCTTACATTACCTTTACTCCTTCAGTAGATTACTTTTGACAATATCTGGTGGTGCAACATACGTCTTTATGTGTAAAGATAAGGAAACACTGCGCAAAAATACATTCAGATTTACTGAAGGTATTTTGTGTACCATATGACACGCCCAAGTGCAAAAAATGAGAGTGGTTTGCAAAAAAACCTAACCCATGAAATTAGATCGGCAGGGTTCAGATTGTGTAATGTGTAAAACTGACCATCAACCACCGCGAATGACGTGCTGACGTCACTACCACGTCAACAGGTCCCTCGTTCCCGGGTTTGTTTTATAACATTCCATCAACTGCGAGGCCGTTATGATCTATTCGGAAAACTATTTTCCGTGTCCATGAGCCCGTGAGGCGGGATGACATTCTGTGCGTGGGATCCTCCTGGGACCTATAGATAAGCCACAGGGCATAACGAGCCCAGTTGTGATGGACAATAACCTCACTTCAACACGACCGCGCGTTTTATAGCCTTACGTCTGTGACAGATAGAATGTTCAACGGCGTTAAATTTCAGTTTTTTATCACATCGCATGACCATCGGTGAAACCCTGTTATCTATAATGCAACAGGTTTCATTCAGGGTGGGTTGAACAAGGTCCGCCAAAGCAACAAAGGTGACAAGTAACGTAAAACTATAACCTGTTGCTGTACAACGTTTTATGTGTGTGTACATTATACGTCATAAGGTTGTTGTGGTAAAAGACAATGCTTACACTACCTTTAGTTCTTCAGTAGATCCTTTTTAAAGAAATATTTGATTTGAAATAACGTCTCATCACTGTAGAAATACAGATATTTACAGTAGGGCCAGTATTTAAGGAGGGCTATCTAACCGGGCTGACAGTGATGAGGTCATCATGTATCAGCCTGACAATAACAGGGTTGTTTTATTGCTTTTCGCCTGTCTTTTATTTCCAACTAATTTGGAACTTCAAAGGTTTATGTATATAACACACACCCTTCAGCACAAATGTCCCTCAAAAACGTGTGATCTCTAGCGAGTTATTTCACCTATTTCAGCCGATCCGCACAGGAATTCCGGTACATATGTGTGCTCTCACATGATCCACATAAAAAGGTCCGTTTGGTTTAGACCACGCTCAACTTCATGGCCCTAAAACTTTTACTGCACGCTGCTTCATCGAAACGATTCTTGGTGATTTCAAGGTTCTGGTTTTATACGTGGAGGAGACGTGACAATAGTATTTAACAGGCAGAGCCTTCGAAAGTAGAGAGAGCATTAACGTCTCCCTCGCCGCCCTATTAAGGCGGCGCCTTTTGGTGCAGAATTCTCCTGGTAGCTGCCCTTGGATCAAGTTAAGTATCATCTTCAGACGTCAAGGTTCGACGTGCAGCATATTCTTAAGCTCCCCGCTGCAGGCCCTTTGGCCCCGTTGAGTCTCCCTCGCAACAGACCGATGCCAAATGTATTTTAATGGGATCCATAAAGTACCTAGGATTTCCCTGAGAACGAACTTATACATTCTCCCTGGGCTAAGTTTTAGCCACGGAGAAAGTAGTTTTACCGTCTTAAATCTCAGAAGGACAGGAAAGGACGCTGTAGTCTATGCTCCTCCGTTGCCCAAGCAAATCGATATTGCTTTCGCGCCTTACATCGAAGTGCTTCATGATCCCGCCTTCCCTGAGATCATAATTCCTCCATTTCAGTTCCAGACGGAGGCTTCGTCCGGGAACCTCTTATTCAAGACGTTCCCGTAAAAATCATAAATCTGTAGAGACGTTAATGGAAGACGGTCTTACAGGGAGACATCAGACGGATCGACAGATTTTCTATTTCATTCTGAAGGACTTTGTCTATCTTTTTAAAGTAGCTTGCATGAAGGAAGTGTACTGTGAAGAGGCACAGATTGTCCGTGTCCCATGTAACGTCATTTCGTCACTGTGTCGACGTCATTATATAGCATTCAGTACGTTCAACACGTAGTCCCTGTGGCCATGCGGTAACGCGTGCACAACCCCACTACTTGGCCATGTGGATCAAATTCTGTGAATATTTGGCCTGGGTTCGATCCTAGGGTTGACCCTAGCTTGGATATGTTCTAAGGGATTGCATTCGTCATTTCGGATGGTGATGTAAAGCCGGTGGCCCCGTGTATGAGAGCGCTCACAAGCCTCAAGCGACAAACCTTTGCATATAAAAGAACCCAACACACTTATCGAGAAAAGTAAAGGTGACCTGGCGTGCTTGGATAAAAACGCGAGCTGTAACGAAGCCGCATTGCAATACCAGCTACTTGAAAAAGCAATATGCTTCACCTCAATTGAGGATGATGCCGACAGGTATGCAATATGTATTATCTAGTTTTGTAGAAAATACCACATAGTCATCTTCCGCGCTTTGCCATCTGGTCCATATATCACTTGAAATGTATCAATCATTAAAACATACGAGTGTCTTTCATGAGGAACCTCTGCAGACAAATTCAATACCAATGCTGCTTCATAAGAGTAGAGAGCATATATCATTGGCCGCGTGCCGATAAAGATTAAAGACTTTACTGTAGGAGGTGACAGTAATCCAATTTTGCCTTGGTATTGGTGGCGGTAAAATGACCGTAAAACGCTTAAGCGGGCCGCCCAGTACAAAACTGTAATGGCGTATGCAGGCAAGTTTGACTTTTCATCACCGTGTTTGATCATGATATACGGCACACCATGAAGCACGTAGACAACTGAGATAAGCGTGTGCCATTCGCAATGTTCGTGTTCGATGATGTTTAAAGAAGCGTTTCTGTATTATCTTGTCACGTCACATGGCGAGATAGAGCACGACTATCTGGTTCGTGTGTTTCTGTCTCCCCATTCAACTGTCAGAGTCTAAAGTCTATCAACCACTGCAGCTGGCAACCGCCCAGATGACTGTTAAACATCTACCAATGATAATCCTTACATGGGCATTTCTGCCATCGCCGAAGGCGCCAGTTGCGTTGATACCATAGAAAACCCGGCGATATATTTCACGCGTCATATAGCACGCCCGATTCACCCCTATACACATGAAGATATCTCACATTCCATATGGAACTCTTCTTCACTTATCTCCACTCTATCATTCAGCGCGCTGCGCTCTCGCTGCCTTGTTTTATTATCAAACCCAAACCAACTGCAAGTTCGATAACAATATCAGCTGGAATAAATCCTTCAGGACTGAAAGGAAATTTAAGATCGTTCAGGCTTTCTTGTTCATCGATAGACGTTTATTCTATTATCTTTGCTTCCTTTCGAAAAGCATTCCGAGCACGTTAGGAGCAAGGCTATGGTTTGATGAGTTGACGATCCTCAAGTCGATACGCCTAATCCCTAGGCGACCCTCAGTGATGGTTCGTTCTAGCCCAGAGCCTCCACAACCTAATCTGAACTTTCTGCCCGCAGTCTGAAGCGAAGATAGCGGTTGCCAAAGGTCAAGATGTCTGGCCTGTAAGTAATAAAAGACATACGTTTCTTGGAAGGCATCTTCTGTATACGTTCATGGTCCATCCATCTGGTAGAAAGTCAACTTGGTAAAACATCTCGTGAAGTTATAATATTTCGTTTGACCCTTTTCTACCGGAATAATGAATAATGAAAATACCACTTTTGTAGTCATAAACAGCGAACACCTGACAACCATTCTCCTCTGATAAGATATCGTTCAGAGCTCACGTTCAGCCATTCAGGTGGCATCTCTACATGCATAGAACTTAAATCTCTTGCTTATGAGTAGAGTGGTAGGCAGGTGTTGTCGCCCTCCACATGAGTGTTGTACAAATGTCCCCGTTTTGCCTTCATCTCGCTGGATTTCGTTCCATACATGAAAGCAACAGGGCGTGAAGACTACTGGAAGCTTCGCCATTCAACCAGTATCACTGCAGAATTGATAGCCTGCTCCTTTACCCTTGGCCAGGAAGTGGCGCCTGAAGCGTCCGTCCGTCATCCCGGAGACGAATGTGCGGCCGTGTGGCCCCGTGTTAAGGTCTCATTGCAGCTGGACGTCTGCAGATAACGAACAGAAAATGTTAAACGTGCTAACTTTGACTTGAGCACTTGACTCTTGGGAAAACATTCAAAGACAAGGATGACCCGAGTAATAGATAGTCATCCATCAAACAGGGATTTCCCTACAGCTGCCCTGCAGGGGTTGAATAGAGCTCTCTCTGAAGCCACGGCTGTTGGGCGTCGGAGTTCAGCAAAGAAACAATCTTATGATAAATGTATGTCTTAAACAAACATAGGACCCCTGTCGACGTGTGTCTGCATGCTGTGTCGTCCTTATGCTAAAGTGTCGTCATCTTAAAATCTACTTTCTTTCACAGGGTCGTTTTGTTAAAATTTTGTCAATCTTGTACCATTGGCACTGTCTTAGTTAAGACTTTCTTTTTCCATTCTTTCACCGTGTGCGCATAGAGTGTTTTATCTGTGTGTGCATCCTATAAGTTGAGAACGCAACAGTATTCACAATAAGTAACATGAGAACCCAAAGTGGGGAAACTCTCAAGGCATTACAATGTAGGCGTTGAAACTGTTTCACACAAGAAGCCATTAGTGCATGATGGAACATTTCTAAATTGACTGAACAGACTAGCCCTGATTGCTAACTCACGTTTTCGTATAGGTGACTTGTTTGGAAACTTTTTGAACGAATCGAAAGCCCACTTACGGTTGGTAACCTCTATCAACATTAATCTGCCAGGTTACATAAATCCGCCACCTTGAAAAACAGTGGGTTTGAGAGATCTCCATTGCCGCACCATTACGGGATTGCACAGTTTAGATATACAGGAGTGCATTATACTGGGGCATCAGGTTGGGGATCTGGTTTGACGTACGTATCTTTTCAGGGTGGCGGAAAGATGTACCCAGGTGGAATTATGTTAGCTGATGTTACATTAAGGACTCAAATGCGAGTTCAAATAGCTGGTATAGAACTACCTCAATGCTGTTTGGAAATGTGATAACCGTTACGATACAACCGCTATCTTCATTTTATTCCGCAATTTTTCCCTTACTTGAGAAAGCTATATCGCATATGAAGTACAGTATTTTTACATGTTACCATTGTGATGTTACAGCATCAGACAAAGTTACTTGGTGTTCGCTGGCTGTGCCTTCCGAAGTTATGCATTAGAAGCTACCAGATGATCTGCTTTGATCTGTTGGACTCATCTGGTGACTGGGGCGGAACACGTAGTTATCCTGCCACTTTGTGACTGCACGTTCTGTACGTGACGTTATCTATAAAAGTTCATAACGCATTTGTAAATACCAAACATGACCTGAGGGATGACTGTGACCGATAACGTTTAGAAGATAAGCCACATCTCTAATCAAAGAAGAGGAACATGCAGCGCCGTACGCGTGCATGAATGAATATGAAAAGTTAATCTTATCATAATAGTGACTGATATCCGAGTTCGTGATGATATTTTTACCCGGAAATTTTCTACATCAGTTATGAGTAGTAAAAAGTGACAAGAGCCAATTGTATTTTACCGGGGGCACCATATCTAACACGTTGTTCATCGTATCCTGTATATCAAATAAAGAATGTTTGATTACGGAAGAATTGATATAGTCTAAACTTATGAAGCCCTTTGGTGGGAAGCTAGATGATGTAGATGGATATCAACTTTCTTGAATATTCAAATTGTGAGTTGTTTCCGTGTGCCCCGGTAATCCCAGGACACATCAGCCTGTCACATTTAAGAGAAACATGAAAACCCTTTCCTGCTTTTTTGTCTTTAAGTCATGAACACATCCCAAGGTGTTGTATGAAGATTACCGGGCGTAAGCTGTTTATTTCATACTTCCACCCAGCTTCGGGCCGTCATCCTCTGTTCTTCTACTTAGCTGAAATGTTTTTATCTGATTTTGGTTGGTAATACAAATTGCTGAGTCCATAATTTCCAACGTTACTATCGCTGGGGATTTAGTGATATATGTGGCAATCTTTTGTGTGAATGTAACGCTCACAGTTGGATCTGCGGAAGTAATTTTCTATGGGCTTTAGGAATTAACCGACTGACTTCGTACGTACAATTACATCCTCTCTGACATTCATCATGCCGGTGATGAACACACATAGCTTGTAGTTCAGCCAGCCTTCTCCACAGGACGTCAGTCTTCGGCGTTCTTAGGATATTTATCACCTGTCTTGGGGGAGACGTTGGTAATGGCCTTGCCTATCGCTCGCTATTTAATAGTCTCCCGGCTGTGGCAATCATTGACAGCCGTTCTCTGCACGTCTATGATAAGGAAATGCTGCCGGGTCGAGGAAGTCCTCTTAGGCCGGGAAAAGATATAACTGATGGTTCTGCTGTCCCTATAAGGTTAGATGTAAAAGGTTCCCCCAAAAATAATAGAGGAAACGTTGAGGCATACTATCAATCAATGACCTTTCTCGACACGCCACAGTTTATAAATGTAGCATTAAGAACATGACTGACTTTTAGCGTATGCAACATAGTCTCAGCATTCAAGATATAACCCACCTCTACGTGTACTCAAAATCCACCAGTGATGCATACGTGAATAGTTTCATCAGACTGGTAGATCTTAAGGTTTCTGTGTTCTCTTTCACACAACCTGCAAGTCGTCCTTTTACTATAATCCTAAGGAATACTGAAATATATCTGTGAAAGAAAGCTTCAATAGCATATTAGCGATACAGTGATACAATCTGCCTGCCAAAGTACATCGAATGTGCCTTAATGTTCATAGGAAAATCATGCCGTGTTTAGCTTCCCTGTTCATAGCGCCATTGCTGCCAGTTCATCATCAAGCAGATCATGGTAGCGGAATTCGTGACGATGTTTTCTTATTGCTTCGACATGCTGACCAGAATACCCTCTTGGTAAAAGGATGTACGTGGATAAAGATCTGTTTTAAAGATCGTGCCAGTTACAAGTACCAGCGTGTATGGTAGTGAATGAGGCCCTTGTGCGACATGCTAACGAACTACATTAACACGAGAATAGAACAGTGCTACATGGTTAGCGTGCACACTTATGAGAAGCTCTGATATGCTGTTGAGGTACATGTAGATAATTCTGCATTATCTCTACATGTTGCTTTTTAAAATTATCATTACTCCAAATGAACAGCAACACTAATTACAACATTCCGTTGAAAATGGCCAATTTAGACAGTCGACCTGCCCGCGATTGCATTCTGAATGATTATGATATGTTTCTTCACTAGCCGATATCTGTTCAAAGTGGATCTCTCCTTGGAGCAGATATTTTACTTTTGAAACGGTGACCACAACACTGCACGATGACGTCCTCCCCCTCCGCAGAGAGCCCAATTACACTTGTCGTAATTGCTTCCTTTGAGGTTTCCCTGTGAAAGGTTAGTGAACAAATTGAAAATTCATCTTTTGACACGACAGATCTGAACACCACATGACATGGTGCAGCAGTTAATGCAAAGCATCCAGGGGGTACCGGGTGCGGGTATACGTATGTTAGATATTAGAGATTACTAGACAACAGTTTTACCATGTATTTTTCCAGTGACCATTGAAGTAGAAAGAGACAACATTTAAGTAGAATTGAGATTTAAATTATGATTGAATTTTTGCTACAGCATTTGCTCACAAGTGACTTCCATACAGCAGCTTAACCCGTCGTACTCAATGTCAGTCCACAACAGACAGATCTATCTACGTGAGTAACATTGCGGTATACATAACATTAATGCATTTCATCCGATAATTGGCTGAATGTATATTCTGATGTTGCGGGGTGTTGATTATAGACACGCCATCATACATGTCCCATATGTAGTGCATGGTCATGAGATGAAAGCATGCATCCAGAGATCCACTTCTGACGTACATTAATGACTTCATTCCTTCCAAGTGTAAGTCCTTGGTCGCTTTCCTTTCCAGAATGACAAACTATATAGCAATGAGATCAAGACCTTGACTATCCTCAATCCTATTCTTATCTCTAGGGTGTTTTAAAAGGTGAATCAACGGATGACCTGTGCGCCTAGAATCCTCTCCAGGGTATCTGTTATGGAGTAGCAAAGGTAGTTACTTGAATGTCGTTTGTCCCTCGGTGACTAATCACATTTTGTGTACTCGCAAGAACTGAAAGGGTAGGTAGATAAAAGTTGACAAAACACACCAACAGGAACATTTATATTAATATCATTTTACCGTCGGGCGTCGTTAACAAATACTCTACGTAGTTGCTTGAGCTAAGAAATTATTGAAATCTGCGTAACGTGTACAGGTGCCAAGGTTAACGCATAAGAGGATCAAGGAATACACCCCGTGTCCGGGGTAAACTAAGCCGCCTGGAAGCACCTCGTCCCGTTTACTACTACGAAATCCCGTAGAATGGCCTTCCACAGGACTTAAGGCTGTAGAAGATAGCAAGTCATATTGAAGTAACGATACCTAAGAACACCCTCAGGGATGAAAGTTTCAAAGTAAGTTTCGATAATTAGAGCTACTAAACTCACTTATAATGTGAAGGAAGTATAGGAATGTTGTGCAACATATATTAGCTTGTGTGTGTTTGTACGTCATTATACTAACGTCACTGATATAGAATGAGGCACGTTTATCGAATCATCGCATCAGAATGAACGTGTGTGAAATACTTTGACGTTGATAAGATATACTGCAAAATGTTTGCATCACTCATTGACTTTCAGTGACTTAAAAGGCATACTGTCGCTTTATTCATAGATGCTATGTAATGAATATTCTAACAGGGGTAATTGTTAAACCAAATCTTACTGTTGGTAAATCGAAACGTATCTTTCCACCTAATCCTAGCCTTCCCAATCGTCAGGCTACAATCGTTACATGTTGCGTCTTTGGTGAGAGCTAATGGTCAATGTAGTTCAGAGCTGTACCGCAAGGGGGCAGTGGCTATCCAGTAGTAAGTTATGATTGTAAGATGTATGTTGTGAAGTCGGCAGTAAATACAGTAAGACGAACATTTGGGACAAATCGTTCAGAAACAAAATAGATATCTTCTTGTATAATTATTTTTTCAACCGATAATACATTTAACCATATACGGTGTAAACATATGGGACCCATATGGTAGACGGGGGCGTCGATTCACAGTTTAGCTGTTGAAAACCCAGCTATGTGCTTTTAATATGAAAACAAGACACTTGTTCGTACTATACGCTGACTGTGCATGTACGTTTTCAAACATTTAGTTCAAACAGAAGATCACCTTCCGAATGTTTGCTCTTAACGTTTGCAATCTTCTTCGTAATTGGAAGCCCCAGTTTTACGGTCCCAATTGCACCGGTGCCCGTTGAGGGTGTAGTCCCGGCCGGGCCCTACGCCACAAATTTGTCCCGCGTTGAATTTAACTCCGAGTTAAATTGATTCGGGGTCCCGGCCGGGCAGCCACAGGGTGCCCCACGGGGCCACGTAGGGACCACGCCCGAACGTGCAACAAATAGCCCGTCAACTGACCGGCGGGACCCCCCGAAGCATTAGCTGACGTTTGTGGTCATATTTGCCAGTTTTGAGTCATTTGTTTGTCTACATTTCGTTCGTTATGGCACATTAAAGACTTAGAGACATGCATTGCATTTTCCAGACTGCCTTTACCGAAGTCTTCTTCCTCCAAACTAGTGGATGCCAACCACGTCCACGCAGCCTTCCAGCCAGCCCAGGGCGGCGTGTTCGCTGTAATTGCTTTAATTTGTTCTTTCTGCTCCGGTAGTGGGGAAGCTCGTATAGCAATCAACACAGCTCGCCCACAGAATAGTGCTACATAAGACTACATTATGCAGATCAGGGGTAACACGGCGCACAGACTGCAGCTTCGGCCTTGGGGATCATTTAGATAAACCAGGTAACTATATTTTTGGAGTAGAATTCAAGAAGGAAACGCGAGAAACATGGACGTAGTCTCTGCCCGACCGTAACGGTATAATTAGATTGTAGGACGAACCGATATCCTTCACTCGCGTGATTTTGCTTGTGAAATTGGTTTGGACTCAGGCCTGAACTGCTTTAATTTCCAATTTGTCGCCGACACCTGGTCTGCATATATGATTTCTGTAATCTCTCACGTCCTCTCTTTCTGTCGCGCCCTCTCCCCCTCTCTATCTCTGTCTATGCTAATCTCGTCACCAGTCTCTACGGTCGGCTCGGGGGTGTTTAACCTGCCGAGTCTGCTATGCATTTGCATGTCTCTGTTAGCCTGTCTTCTTAGCTGGCATATAGAGTTATCGCCTCTCCGAGCGAACTAATCAAGCCAATCCCGTAAACCCACCTCCCGAGCGGTCTAATCTGTCTGGGCGGGCGGCGCCACTCCCACTGCCGTAGAGATACTGACCGGGCAGCTCCCGATGGTATGGTTTCCAGGCTATGTCAATGCAGGATCACAGCTGGACAATAAGATATTGTGTCTATTCACTAAGGTGCAGTATCGTCAGGGGCACATTACTGCTCAGCAGCCCGAGCCCTCCCTCTAACAGAAACATATTTGATGTAAAATATGCTTTGATTAATTGTAATCGCAAGTACTGAAAAATTGCTATGTAACTTACCTCATCCAGTGACAAATTACATTGCAGTTCGCCGAAATTAAAAATCATGGTACAGTGGCTATAGATAAGTCAAATGTAAGCATAGCACAATCTAATGGCCTACACGCTGGGCTGAAAGTGGGGATTTGAATGGCTCTCGTGTCTTTCATAACTTCATAAGCATTTGAAAGGTTCCCAATTGCTACCATTCGCGAAAATGTCTTATAAAATGTCAGGACGCTGGTCCTGTCATCTTCTGGTGAGCGAGATGAAGGCAGTAGATTGTGGGTTGGGGGGCTGTCCAGATAGGATACAAACGACATCTAATCAATCATCAAATGACCTACATCCAGTTATCATTCAGTGGCTATTCCCCATTCTGTTGTTGTTGCTCGTTACTTTGTGTACTCTTGTTCCATCAATATTGAATGGACAGTAAGGTATTGAACGAGCCTTTGGTAGGGAAGTCCAAAGAAACTTCTGTTTCTATTTGATCAGGAACACCCAAATCGGCGGACGTGAGTGGTGTGTTAAGCTTAAGTATGTAATACGTGAGATGAAATTTACATCGATTGAGACACGCTCAGATATGCAAGTGGTTAGCAGACTCAACAATTTTGATTTTCCCTCCTTCTTTCTTTCTTTCTTTTCTCGGAATCGTTAACTCTGCATTGTCTGGGTAGCTTACTATCACAACCTCATTTTGCATTTGTATATGCATATCTTTATGTATATTGATAACGATTACTTGTTCGTATAATTTTCTGTCTAATATTCTTTTGAACAGAAGTCAGAAAAATGATACGTCCTGTTTATGCTGCCCAGATTATTGTAATATGACGAAGATTAGCACGGTGGAATTAGATACATCAGATATCAGTTTGCAGGACCTAACCCGAGCAAGTGTGTCGTTAACTATGTAGTATCAAAGCAAAACACACACCGTTTTGATGCGGGGCTAGCGACCACAATGTGCATCAAGGAAAACAAATCAAGCTAATGTCATCAAAGTATCCACATAAAATGAGAAGACACTATTTTACTGTGTGTTTTCAATTCGTAATCTTTTCCATTCAGTCCTCAATATTTTTTTCTTTTTACTAATTTTCAAAATAACAAAGAAATAATAGTAACATGGCACATATAAAAATAAGTGAAACACATGAGAAACCACAAAACTGATACATAAAACCAGGAAATGAAAATATATGATCACAAACAGTTAACGAGAACCCATGCATTTTGGTAATCAATTACATAAGGCCAAGAATGATTTACGTTGAAAGGACAGTATATAGTTGTCCCACTTTCCCATGTGTTTTTTGAGTCTTATCAAGTCGTTTGGCAATAATGTATTCTAATTGTTGAACATAAGAGACACTAGAAATAAAACCTGATAAGTGTAACTTCTGTTGGCGATATTTGAGAATATAAATCTTACCTAAAATAATAATTAAGTTTGACCGTCTTTGATATTTAATAGAGGCTAACGGCATATGATTCAGTGATCAAATGCATTGGGAGCAACCGAGAAAATATGACACTAACTTGTTCATCATACCTTATTCCGTTGAGTCTTTATAAAAACTCAATCTATTCTGGATCAAAGTTGAACCGTAATTGCCAACACAAAATAATAGTACAGAAATTGTGCAAAATTTTCAACCGATCAACACCAGTCTTTGTCAAGGAATGAGTAATTCAGTACTTTTGTGACGTCACGTTATGCAGATAGAACACGTGACTCGATGAGCAGTGGGTCATAAGTTGCAAAGAGTCTATGGCAACCTCTGTCTTTATTGAGGGATGGTTGTAAAGCCATGATGGCTTCTTTATTCCTATTGAAAAAAAAGTTCAGTTGTGTGTCCAAGTTTCGTACTTTGTCCGGTGTAACTGAGTGTGCAGATGACTCTTTTTGTCTGTGTTGTGAAACTTCCGATTTTTTAAACTCGGGCATATGTGCCCAAGGATATGGTATATGGTGACCTTTCGTCCGTCGACATTTCGGGACGATCCCGACTCAGCAGACCGGCGCATGGCGGATGGTGCCTCGTTAGTTTGGCCGTCAGACGTGGGTCAGGGGAGCGTGAGTAACGACGTACTCATGACGGGATGCAGCTCCGGCCAGGTGGAAGATGTCGTGATCCTTTCCCCCTTCCTTTCCGGTTCGCCTGCTGATACACATTGCTTCTCCTTCTACGGGGAAAAACCGTGCTGGTCCCCCGACGAGGGAACGTACGTGGACAGCATGCTCTCCCTACAATTTTGTTCAATTATTGACATTGCCGAATGTGAACGGTCGTTTTTGTAGATCTGTTCAAGTATCTTGTATACCACCTAACGTTATACACATCATTGCACACAAATATAACTTTGAGATGCAACAAAACCACACATTTATCAGAACAACATCAGGTGAAACCTTTGATGGGGACTTCTTATGCATAATCGATGACCTACATGGTGAAGATACAGCATGTTGATTACGTCTCCATGTATACTAATCACAAATCTTCAACACGCTCAGTGAACATATGTTGCCGGACTAATAGCCATGATATGTAGGCGTACATGATTAGGTTGCCGAGGGTGATGTGAAACAATGAGACATGTATCTGTCGGCCCTGTAAGAGGGCCCGTTGAACCATGAGCAAATTGCCAACCGGTGTGTTGTTACCTGCCCACCTTCCCACTTCCTCGTGAGCTGTCTCCTGTACTGCCGAAGACTCTCTAACAACCTACCTGAATACCCTTCACACCTGTAGAACAAGGATTCCACAGGTAAGTGTTTTAATGTCGTCAGGTATATGTCCATCTTTATTTTTTCAGAATGGCGCACGGAACTCCATAGACATTTAAGTCCAGATCGTGAGTCATTCTACTCAGCAGCCGATATGACCTGGAGCCTATTACAGTCTCCAAACTGGATATTTACATAGTCCAAGATGCTACAATCCTGCAATTTGGGCTTGATCTCTTTGACAATTCTTTGCATTTCAAACGCGGGTTCATCATCTTCATGACAGCAATGCTTTCATTCCCACATATAGCCACTTCACTAGAACCTTCGTCAAGATTTATTTTGGGTCACGAAATGTGATTTCCATCGCTAAATGTTGTTCTTTATGCATAGTTACAACATTTCCGCTGCTAAACTGTCGTCCGTAGCTTTTATTAGCTTGTCTAGCGGGTGTCAAACAGCAGTATAGCCTACGACTTTCAAACGACCATCATCGTTGTACTTGTTCTTCGCGGATCGATTTGAACATACGGCAGCCTTTGGGATTCCAGGCTTTCTCTTCGCCCAGACATAAACATGTATAGCGTGTTTCATCCCGAAAGTAGATATGCGCCTTTTCCTCATGTAACTGCGTTGGTCAACTGTTTTCAGCACTCCCAGGTCACCTTTTCCCGTAGTATACCAGGCATATACATGTATATGATCGTGTATATTCGTAACGCTAGTTTACCTAAATCCGATTCGTTTTTCGGTAAGAGTTGATTGACACCAATCAGGCAAAAGAATAAACCATAATTTCTTCTGTTGCGTGCCGATATTATTGGTTACCTTTGTAACTGATGCTACACATTTTTCTCTAGTTCTGTTGATACGAAGGTACTGCAATTTTACAGGACCGCCCGTGGTGTTGAGAACAGCAGCATTTTGCAGAGGGGTTACCGTTTTCCGCGGGGAGAATACTCAACATTATCTTGCCGCTAATTACCTTTATAAGTAGCTGCTGTTCTTTTTTAGCTAGAAGAGAGTGCTAAAGGTATAAACTTGTCAAGCAAATAAAATTACAACAAAACGGCGGTTAAGTGCCACAGTGCCACGTTGTAAACAACGCTTTGTCCCAGCAAGAAGGTTTCAAGAAAGACTCCTTGGTCCCAGCGAAAAACACCGTAATTCAAATCCTCCCATGATGAGGTATATCTAGTCAGTCCTGGGGCGGGAATTTGTTGTTTTTTACCTTGTCGTCTTATAATGAATGAATGAATGAATGAAAGACCTTTATTGTGCATTCATGCCCCGAGGGGCTAGGTACAGGTCGTCTAACTTAACACATGGAACATACAAGGATATAAATACAACAATACAAGCTCTAAACATATAGAGTAGACAAACGTGTTATTAAATCAAGCTAGTCCAGTAGTGTCGACTTCTTCTCGCTTCTTTGTACATGTGTGAATGTATGAACAGACAGTATTTCTTATATAAGGATTATCCAAGCGTAATAAAAATATGAATTTGTCCGCTGCATTTAGATGTTCGAAATATGGGAATTTTTCTTTGATAAAGTTAAAAAGTACACTTCTTTCGCTATCGTATAATTTACAATCTAGGACGAAATGTTGCTCATCTTCTACTTGATATAAATTACAATATTGACAAAGTCTATGTTGTAGAGGCGTGCGGTTGTGCCTTCCTGTTTCGACATGTACTAGAATGCAGGGTTATCGAAGCTTCCAGACAGTGCTCTGAACACTTGAGTCTTTCAAGCTAACGATTCTGTCGGCATTTCGGGTGTTGCAGTTAACACTTTCCCTCAATAACCCAACTTAATTATAAAGCAACGAATATTGGGTTACACCAGGGCTCTAGCCAGCCTTAAATGATTTTTTTTTTTTCGTAAGACTACATTTTTGAATAAACATAACATGTCGAGCACCGAAGGCAATCCTAGGCGGGTCCGGGGTAGGCTCCCCCGGAAAAGTTTGAAATCTTGACCCTCTGAAATTTAACGCTATCTCCAGCATTTTGAGAGGCAAGTCTTGCTGGTAGAAAAAGCTTTCACCTTTACACCACGAATTTAGGCGAACTAGCGTTACCTCTTCATGTCTCCGTACCAATATATGGACGAACGGTCCCTACAATTCCAGGAAACCATTTGAAAGTCTTTACCGTCCTGGCAATTTTGTATAATGCGCGTCTTCAGTTCCTGTTGAAGTCGCTCGTAGATGACATCGTTGGTGACTTCGGTGCCACTAAACGCGGCAGCTATACCATAATCATATTCCCTAGACTGTGTTCCCACTCAAACGTCCTGATCTTGCTGTGAGATAGAGCGGTTTCGGCGCATTTTGTATTTAGGGAAATCAGTTTTTACATTCAATTATACTTTTCTGCACGTCCATAATGGTAGCTATCTATTATCGGATTCCTTAAATCACCAGGCTCTCTTTCATAAGCAGTTCCAAGTAAACATATGACGTCATAAGGTAGCTTCAGAATTCTGGTCGTATTCTATGGGAGTAGTTAGAACACACTGCAAGAAATGAAGCGTCAAATGAAGGAATGCTCATGAATTAGGATCCACGCTCTCTGGTAAGATAGTAGTCAAGATAAATCAGTTGGCATTTGCCAGTTGGCCTTCATGTCATTTCCTTCTCTTTTCAAGTCTCGCTCAATGAGTGTTTATCAAAGTAGATTACAGAAGAAGTGCTTCTAATGACGTTGCTACATAGTGTCTAATATAATGAACAAATTGATCGAAATTAAAGCTGACACCGAAAACGATAAGACGAATGAATATATGGAGAAAAGACGTCCCCAGAGACCAATTTATGGTTGCCAAGATTTAGATATAAAGCTTAAGATCACCAGTTCAACACAATCTAAGCCGACTGCCTCTCCAAAAATCCACGATTTGAACTGCTTGCAAATCCTGAATTCCTAATTGCTGGCACACGCTCCCTTCGACGTCTGTGTGATCGATGTAGCTCCTCTCCCCAGGTTTGCTCAAACAAGTTAACTTGTTACACTTGGTATCGATCATCCTGTTATGGAAGGCAATTAAAGAACTAGCTCCGTTTGTGTGGTCATTAAAGTATGTGTACGTCAAAACAATGGAGATTTCTTGTGCATTTGTATAGAAATAGCAAAATGAAATGAAGAATCTAAAATGACCTCATAAAGACATACTAGTAGTAAGAGAACTGTCAAACGCTAAGAAAACCAGTGTCACCTTGGTGAAATGAGACCCATTTAGAAACCAACATTTCAGCCTAATCAAGCTAAGTCGCTGCCTAAATTGGCGACATACGTAGATGTGTGACCAAGTGCTGATCACCTTACAACATGCGAAAAAAAATTTCATTAAGAGCAAGCAGAAGTAACGGACATCATTATTTTGTTCTACATCATCCCCAACCATTATACTTTGAAATGGCGTTTTCATCCACATGGATAACGTTGCTGGTTTCTACATGTAAGGTCGATTCTTGCTACCACACTTGATCTGGTGCCAATCCTTGTTTGGTCAAGACTACAGGATCACAAAGCACAGTCAGTGAAACACTCAGTTAACGTTCCATTGTTATATAGCTAAGTGAACGAGTCAGACAACTGGCAGTTTGCCCAAGGTACGTTTCCAAATTAAGATTTTATGATTACATATAGAGCATATGTTAGGACATTAGGCAAGCACAAGATATCCTGCGCGCGCTAAGACTTATCGCACGTGTCGGCGATGGTGACGGTGATGGATCGTGCGTTCAGTGCCAGATATGACCGTAATCCCTGCCCAGGCCGCTAGGGCGATGAACCCTTTCAACAACTTTAGGCGCTGGAAGAGCTACACAACGTCGACGGAATATAAACACGGTTGTTATACATGGCACAGGCTTACGGCACTCAACAAAGGCATTCCCAACTCGTTAGAATGCTTACAGCGTGTGACAAATCTCTTGTAATAGCTTTTGTACCAGCGTAAACGTTCAATCATAGTCCTAGAATGGACTATAATCTGCCACATGGCACGGGGGTGAGATTGTATGCTTTACGATATTGCCAATCCTACGCAAGTTATCAAGTTTCCCTTTCACACATTCAGGACCTTCCATCTACCTTGCCCTCGACCACTACTAGACCAAGGTTGGTAGCAGTCTGAACCGTTTTAGACCACGCCTATCGTTCGCGACGACCATGTCACAACTATTTCTCAACCAGTACATTACTTACTCCCAACCGAGCCCAGAATACTTTCGGACTTCCTCCCAATCATTCCTAACTACCCCGACTTCTAGCCGCAGACTGCCAAATCCTTGCAGACTGGTTCCCAACCAATTGTTGGTTGTCTGTCTGGTTTGTTGTTTGGTTGTTTGGTTGGTTGTTTGTTTGTTTGGTTGGTTGGTTGGTTGGTTGGTTGGTTGGTTGGTTGGTCGGTTGGTTGGTTGGTTGGTTAGTTGGTTGGTCGGTCGGTCGGTTGGTTGGTTGGCTGGTTGGTTGGTTGGTTGGCTGGTTGGTTGGTCGGTCGGTTGGTTGGTTGGTTGGTTGGTTGGTTGGTTAATTGGTTGGTTGGTTGGTTGGTTGGTTAACCTACTATACAGCAAGTTGCACGCCGTACATAAACATTTCATATTCTTAATATTTTGCAACATTGAGAAATAGAAAGGTTGTAGAATCTATCAAAGTATGAAGTTGGATACTCAAGGGCCTTTGCCAAATTGCAGTGGAAATACCGGATGCGTCTAGATGTACTTTGTATATTCATGACCCCTCACATACACATTTAAGACTGGTAACTCACGACAAGCATACCGGACAAGTTGTACTGGCTCTAATATAGACCCCCTATCTTGGGGTCTAAATAATATACGATGTCCTCAATCTGCCATCGTACATTATCATGGCCTAGTATGTCAACTACCTACATCACAATAAGTTTGGCCAGAAATGATATACAAAAAGGAATACCAGACCCTCTTTTTCTTTTGCCATTTGACGTCACATTTTCAAGAGTAATGTGGGTTGGTGACCCCTCCTCTTCATATTCATGGTATTCACCCTTCGGGGTAACATATTGTACCGTTTCTATCAACACTAAATGCCATTCATGCTAGGTTGTCCCAAGCCCCCAGATAGGCTCGAGAATTGACGGTGAGAAAATGCAATTATGCTGCCAATGGTTATGTGAAATGTGCTTCTCGAACTATATTTCATTCCTGGGTCCTCATAGATGGTTTGAATATAATGGTACGTTTTGCTCCAGAGCTGTCTTCCTTGGCAGTTGTCTCAGCGGCTTCATTCGTTCCTGCCCAGGCCGCCATTATCACGCCTGAATGCCTCCCGTGTTCAGCATAGCAGGGAAGACCGCATATTTGTTTGACGCACGTCCTGTGGCTGATGAAAAGGCTGATAGCTGTTTGAACGAAGCCCCGACAAGCCCGAAGTAACGCTGATGTGTTTCCCGTGCTAATCTACACTAAACAGACGCGACTCAAAATCCCCGCAGGAATACAGAAACAGTTGGGGGTGTAATATGTAAGAAGATGCATATTCCACCCGAGCCTGAACATCTGTCAAATGGTAAATTTTCGGAATGACTAGTGTAAACATTTCAAATAATGAAAAGAGGCAAGGAATAAAGCCACAAGTGGTCTGAAACTGGTACTTGACAATGTAATGTATGCAGGACGACGTGCTTGACAAAGCATGTTACAGATTACTATTTCATATTTAGCCAAGGCAAGCGACCTTCAGCTTTAAACACATGGCAGTAGATATTCTATTTTAAAAAGAATCATTGTAGTCTGAGGAATTAGAACCGAAAGGAAACTTGCCAGAAGGCTCGACATTACCCATCGAAGATTGCGTTTGTCCATTTTTATCTTTGAAGGTCTTAGAAAATTAAGATACCTGCCAATGAAACACGTCTTTTTGCTATACATGTACATACATATAGGTGTATAGATGTGCCAAATGCCCCTATATGTACAGCGGTAAACCCCCATTATTACTGGCATTCCCTCAATTCAGATATAGGATGTCCCTTCTTCGGTAACACCTTCTAATGGTGAATAAAGGATACAGTAATGAGTGTTATCCCATTTTTTTAACCAGAAAGCGATTTCAACTAATTTTTTATGGTAAAGAAGTAATCCAACAGAATACCATTATACCCATTTTTGCTTTATCAAGTCTTTAAGGCTACCATTATAATTATACTGTTTAAAAATTGATGAATGGGATAAATAATCAGATCTAACACCTTTCAAGCCATCGTTGAAGAGAACCAAATACCTTTGCACTGCTGTAAAGGTATGAGCTTTCTTGATGTTGTACGAACTTCAGCGTTGATCCTCTTCAGAGCTCGGATATAGAAGCAGAACTTCATTGCACGACAATCGTACGCGGTACAATGCATGGCCACAACTATTAAAAATAGTACAAAATAGAGGTGTAGATTAAAACTTTACATCCCAATGACTAATACAATAAGGGTTAGCATAAGTCTATGATATAATGTTACAATCGAGTGGGGCTAATCATTAGTTTCGGTATTTTTTTCTTAAGACAAAATATATTAACCTATTTTTGCATTGTGATGGTTGTCAATTGAGAGATTTGAGAGATGTGAATAACTTATTATGTAAAACATCATATCTAGAGCATTCCATGACAAACTGAAATTCATCTTCGCCATCTTGTCACGAGAAGCAGGAACACCTTCATTACCATCGTTAACCTTTCTAGTCCTTCGACCACAACGTCTGAGGAATCACATTCTCACAGCGACGTTGTGCACGGTGCACTTTGACAGCACGCTTCACTCTGGCAGAAATCTCATACAATGTTTAATTACATTACATGGAAATAATCTCTCTACGAAACGCTTGAGATTAAAAGTTATGAATATCATCCGGCTGTGCCAACAGACTGTCGCACTTCTCATCCCCTGGCAATACCACATATCATTGCCCGTTCAGCCGCTAGCATCTCTCGGGCAATATTCCGTTGATGTTATCCGAATGTACCTGGCACATATCACTACTAGGTAAAATGCCATTACGTACGCAGTGTGCTTATGTGACATAAGCCCGTGAACCATTGTATTACAAAGATCTCTAGGGACTGCACTGACTTGTTCTATGTGCATAAGCCTTTTAGACCAATGTAGAATAACTGTATATCAAATTACGATATGTAAGATTGTAATAAGTCAGAAACGATTTGAGGATTTAGACGAGTGTCGCTGGTGCATACATCAAAATAAGCGAACTGACTTAACAGAGGGTTGCATGGAATCTTTTTCTGCATAACAGCCCTTCGGCGTGACACTCCAGCTTTGCAGGCTTGCGGCGCGGCAGTAGCTAGTTTTATTACACTCAACGACCTGTCACATCTAACCTTTGCACATCTAACTGCAAGCGTTGCCTAAAGCTATCTAATGAGGATGCTTCTACAGTACTAGGTTGCAACTGTACGATAGTTCTAGAGAGAAACGATTTTCTGAACACCTCATTTTTGCCTTGATAACTCTTGTTTGCATGAAGACATGACTATTTCGTTGTTTTTATCTCCATGAAAAAATACTTTCATGGTGATATTGTTTTGAGTGTGTTTGCGTGTGTGTGTGTATGTGTATGTGTGTGCGTCCGGATGCTTAAAGTCAGCATAACTGAAGAACGTATGGATGGATTGTAATGATATTTGGTATGTGGGTAGGTGTCGAGAGGAGGAAGGTCAGGGTTGATTTTGGTCCCCCTGATTTGTGTCACTGGAACTGCAATGGCGTTTTTGTCAAAATCTTCCAAGGAGAATAACTGAAGAAAGGAGCAACATATTTTCCTGTTATTCAATATGTAGGTAGTTTAGACAGAGATGTAAACAATGAATTGCAAGTCATGCAAAGTGGGACTTAATTTGCATAAGTAATGAGGAAAATCTATATGTCCATTGTAGGCATGCTATGACAGCTGGCACCTGTTGGGTTCGAAAGTGGGTCATAAATTCCCTAGTTTTCTCAGGTGGTATTAGATACTTAGTATTCGATACGTACACCATTAGTCTTTCTGTACATCAAGCAGAGTCTGGACATTTTCTTATGTCTTCGAGTGACAACCATGAAAAGACATCATCCCGTAGATGTCGAAAGCAACAACACAGCTAGCTAGCCGGTCCCACCTTAGACACGGAACCGATCGAAATCTAATAGCCAATATCCTACCAAGGTTAAGCAACAGGTGAAGACCTTATTGACCTTTCTTTCCGCAACAGTAGAGCTTATGGTCGTTAGTGCAGTTGATGAACCCCAGTGGACATCTTCAAACATGGTCATTATTGCCTCGTACTAGGGTGCGGACTGGACTGGGGAGTCGGCGCTTTTGGGGGCCATGGCGAAGGTCAATCAACAAGTGTTCCATGTGCTTCAGCTTATGAATATATCGACAAAGTTGCGTATACGACAGCATGAATGTTGAAGATGATAGAATCTTGGAGAATTTTAATTTGTATTCCTGCAGACGACTTCAACTATGGCCATGTTACATGATATTATATATTATGATAAGGTTAATGTAAAGCCAATCTTACGTTTAACGGCGTACTATCAATTCGACGAAATAGATGTAATAGCAAACCGCAGTACCTCAATAAGATACTGAACTTAATTTTAATGGTTCGTGGCACTTTTTTTTCAAAGGTCATTTTGATTCTTGATGACTAAATGTTTCAAACTGCAATCTCGTTATCGATTCTATTTCAAACAACGCCCACAGCCTTATTTTCATTCATTGTGTACAACTGGTCAATCTAATAGAATATCAGTGAATGGTTTTACAAAGCACCTCTGACGATATCAGACGTGTAGGGTCTTCAGGTATGAAAAATTTAAAAATCACTTTCGGAGACGCTGTCTGGTGTTTCTAACACCGCCGTGGATCAGAGGGCTCACCGTCACGACGCCCTGGGCCCTGTGGACAGGCAATGACGTCAGCAGGGGACCTGTGCGTCAACTGGACTGTGTGAAACGATGAGCCGTTTGCGGGCAAATATCCTCCACCGACTACACATTATGAGGTCGCCGCCCTTAGACGGAGCCGGGGTGACCATAATCTTCAACAAGACAGTCTAGGGTCTCCAGGGTTAGGTATTTTTGACAGAGGACGGGCAGCTGAAAGATTCTATCCATGCTGTAAGCTGCCCTCTGAGCCGGCCTATGGATTGATGCTTTCAACAACTTGAATGTTTGTGCTCTCTGAAAGGCTACAGTCACTTAGTAGATTGCCATTCTGAATTCTGAATTCTCAGCAAGTCCTGATCTGTTTTTTGTACTACCAAATAAACAGTTGCATTATATTACATTATCTAAAACATCTGCGATAGACCACATGACCAAGGTCTATATATCATCAATGGAATACGAAACGCACAAGGAGCCAGTTCACGTCTTAAACTGCATTCCAACCCAGCCTGCCGATAAGACGCCAATCACAAGTAAACGCCTTCTGCATATCAAAACTGTGTTCAAACACATTTTTGAGTAACCAAAGAGGTGAAGGTATATTGATGCTGTTCTTTAGTTTTGTTTGCCCTTTGTTGCTTCCCTTTCTTGTCACAGATGCACAGAACAGTCACTAAATTACAAAACTTGAAGGGACTTTTGCTCTTGGTAAAATCAAAAGCATTTCATTTTACGTACATAGCGGTGAAACAATCCTTGAAACATTGACTGTGTTAGCACCAGTGGTAAGATAATGCTGTTGTGTATAAAATTGTAAGACTCCTTCCTGTTTTAGTACTTACTTGTGCTCACAATACCTGGTGTAAAATCGAAACAAGGTGTTGGCAGACAGTCTGATTCTGTCGGCATCTTTCCAGGAAAGCCTGCTAGCACGCTGTTTGCCTCCGGATTCTCAATTAGTCTGACGCCCACTCCTGGGTTTGGTCCTTTTGCTGCTGGCTCATCAGTGGTCTTCTTTTCATCATCAAATTCTTCCGTGCGAGTTGGTCCGTTGTTTGGTTTTATTCGCAGATCTTTGTACAAAATGATGTTAAGTCAAATATTAGTTTTTATTGATAGGCAATGGCACCTAACTATCTTCACCAGATCACATATGTCATAATACTGTTGCCTTTGATTTGCTATAGAGTATTCAAAATAAGTAGCCATTGGTTACGGGGTACGGAAGTCATTCTATGCAAGACAGTCAACCTTTCGCTATCAGTCTGAAATAGCCCATTCAAGTTTTGATTACCAAGGCCTTGTCCGTCAGTGATCGTTGAGAACCACCCAAACCTACCACCACAAGCAGGGCTCTTCCCTCGGGATTTCTCCCTCCATTAAAACTTAATGTCTCGAAGAAGGACGATACAAATACGTCATTTGACTGATGACAAAGAATCACAAACAGACCCAAAGTCACAGACCCTTGTTTTATAGCCTCCATCGACCTTCTTATTGGCCGGGGTCGTAAAATTCGGCAGAAAGGGGAATGATTTGCCAACAGGCTACGGTAAGGTTGAACACATTACCCCCGCCTACAAATGAAACTCTTTGGTTGCCAAACTCCCTGGAAAATATTTTCTCTGTAGCCGGCGTAGTTAGTCTGGTAGAGACTACTTGTTTTAGTTCTCTGCGACATAATTCTCATTGTAAGGAAACATTTCCAGAAGATGGAGCAACTAGGTCTAGGTCTAGGAATGGATACTTTTTATATGTGTAAAGGAATAAGGGTAATAAATATGTATGGTAGTGTGTCTACGGCCTACAAAAGGCTATGGGACTACCTTTACCGTTTTGTGGTATTTTCATACCTTTCACTCTCTACCCCAGTTGCATAAAAGATCCACTAGTGTCTTAAAGTGATCGCCCTGCCCACTACGTATGTCTTAAAGAAGAAGGACGGATAGCTTGACTATACATAGGTGTACATGCTGTGCTTTTTTGCCACCATGTCTGCCCCCCCCCCCCCTCCCGGTCGTCGTTGCGTAGTTCACGTGGTATCTCACATGTTCTTCTGGCGGCAAGGGGAGCCCAACAAGTCTGATGTATTATTTTTGTTTCTCGTATTTATAGCCCGTCATGGGTGTGGTCATCTTAAAATCAACTCAGTCGCTCATGAAAATTTTAACAACAAACGGAGATATTTCAGTCTCAAGATATGTGCCTTTACATTTGTTCTAAAATTTCAACTCATTTGATGAAAAAATGCCTGTTATGAAACCACATGCATTACCTTTTGACTGCCCCTCGTACAATAGACCATTTATTGGCCATCATTCTCCTATGATTGATGAAATTCCCAGTAACTGCACCGCCCGTCAATGCAATCTAAACCATGCGCATTGTGCCTTCCGGCGTTCACAGCGTTTCAAAGTAGAAATGCCACCGAGGGCCAAGCTCTTTGAAGCCTGAACTTTCCTGGCTTCGGTAAATGCACCTGTAGGCGATATGGCACGGACGCTCTGAATCGGCTAACGGAATTAAGTGTATCAAAGTATAGTTACCTATAGATGTGAGAGAGAAAGCACCTGCAACGTGACTTTAGCTGATCAGCTTTATAACAATTCACTCTTAACAACGCAGGCGCTTTGTGATTCCTAGAAAACACAGGATGTTTTTCAGTGTGGTAGGTTATTAGATATGTCAGTATCTTAACGACACTCATCACCATCATCAGTCGACTGCACTATCAAATTGTGATAGCTTACGAACAGTATACACTGCCACACCCAAACACCAAATTTTATACTTGTGCGTTGGTTGTTTTGCAGGCCTGTCGGTGGACCACGTGCGGCAGTATCTCTATGACAACCCAGAGTTTCTCGACAGCTTCGTACCCGGTACCGTCCCCATGGAAACGCTGGACAGGTGGAGGCTTCAGCGCATGAAGAGGCAGTACCGGCAACAGATGAACAATGGTTCGTACATCTGTCTTTCCCGCTCTTTATGTAGTCTTTGTACTTCGTTGGGGGAGGGGGAGGGGGGAGGACATAGAGAGAGAGAGAGAGGAGGAGGAGGAGGAGAGAGAGAGAGAGAGAGAGAGAGAGAGAGAGGGAGAGAGAGAGAGAGAGAGAGAGAGAAAGAGATCTAGAAAAGGAGAAAAAACTCAGAGTGTATACATGTGTGTGTTTGGATGTGGGGATGAGGTAGGTATGTTGGTGTGTTGTGGTCCAAATTAAGTTCCCAGAATACTGTAGGGATATTTCAAAAGCTTAATGATAATACACAATGACGTTTCATGCGCTAGAGCTGCGATTCACTGAAATGAAAGCGCTCGTTGTCATCACGGCCTCTTTGTCGATATGAAAACCTTAATGATTGATCCGAAAACTAACATTCACGTGCGTGAGTACGCTATATAGCATGTGCATCGTCCCCATACACACTACGTTCAATATGAACTGGTGACCGTACAGTCCTCTAGAAACAACAGACTACATGCGGTGCTGTTGTGTACGAAGATTTATAGACCATGTGCGGAGATAAGCTGTAGTGATTTATGAGTCGTGCTTAATGTTGGGCGCGATATGTTTCATTCATCGACCATAAACGCATCTCGGCGTTAATCGCGTCAAGCAAGCCAAGGTGGAAAGGACAAGTACTGACGGTTTACAGCGAAGATTGACGGTCGATTCGCGATGGTGATAATCCTCCAGCTAAACTGACCTCCTGTGTATTGACACTCTGAGGGTCTCTGATCATTGGCCCTCTATGGCTAAGGTGGCACTGCGGTACGATATGAAAAATGCAAGGTTTCTAAGAAAATTTTCCTCTGGTTTCGTACAAACTGCTCGGTGTCACCGCGTCAGACATTTTGTTGACGGCATGCTCTCGGATGCTTAGTAGCCAGACCAATTATCATTGAAGAGAGTACGTGTTATACATCGAAATACATCGAACAGCTTATGAGCAGCTCTGCCCCATCACCTAACGTTACATAAAATTGTCTCGCTTCTCTTTTGTGTCTGTCACTTTGAGGTCTATGTGCACTTTGAACAAACTAAACAACGTGAACTGTGTGATTTTTTGCTCTGAAACCTCAAGAAAACCTAAAAGGGAGAAAAAATAAATTTATTCACATTGATATGGATGTTGTGTTGTTATGTTATGTTATGTTGTTATGTTGTTATGTTATGTTATGTTATGTTATGTTATGTTATGTTATGTTATGTTATACTATGTTATGTTATGTTATGTTGTGTTATGTTATGTTATGTTATGTTGTTATGTTATGTTATGTTATGTTGTTATGTTGTTATGTTATGTTGTTATGTTATGTTATGTTATGTTATGTTATGTTATGTTATGTTATGTTATGTTATGTTATGTTATGTTGTGTTGTGTTGTGTTGTGTTGTGTTGTGTTGTGTTGTGTTATGTTATGTTATGTTATGTTATGTTATGTTATGTTATGTTATGTTATGTTATGTTATGTTATGTTATGTTATGTTATGTTATGTTATGTTATGTTATGTTATGTTATGTTATGTTGTGTTATGTTACGTAACGCCAATGTTATTCTCTTCCCTTTCTCACAGACATGTCCGGCTCCAGGAGACCGAATGCCGGGCTGCTAAAGCGGACATCGTCACTAAAGATAGGGGTAAGATTTCTGTGGTAATCATATACTTCGACTGCCGCCTTCTGGACGGAAGCAAAATATGATAACATTTATTTCTGTAGGATGCATTCTATGTACCGATAGTTAAAAGATTAGAACAAATCATCGGTGACTTTTGTGATGGTAACAGGAAGTGGATTCAAAAGAACTGAACCTCCTTGGCAACAGCCAGATATTTGTGATGTTTTGGCCTTTGTCTGCTGGGTGTCTTTGCTGCTTAGAGTTAGGCTTCGGGCCATGATTTGACTCACTGTATGATACTATCGGCCTCTCTAATAATAGTATCCACTTTCATTGAGTCTTCGTATATAGCTTGGAACTACTTTGAGAAGATTGATTAGATTACGGATCAATTAGACTCGTTCTCATGAGATAATAGTTCAATTCAGGATGATACCTCAAGCTACCCTATCCTGGGTACCATCCTTCTTAGTTACCGAAAGCTCTCCCTTTTCGCTTGTAAGGCTGTCGGCAGCTCTTACAAGTAAAGACTACAATGAACCAATGGTTACGCTCCTCCTATGGCACTTGCGACAGCTTGCTTTGAATCAAACCGAGATCAAACACCAGTGACGCATGTTTGTGAAAATCGATTCTTGGACCACACGTACATTCTAACAACCCGGTAGTTTGGAGCTGATTCCTTGTCAAAATCACTCAGTAGGGAAATTTTGAGAGTTTGAAACCATTGCTGAAATGTCGTCCTTCCGCTGTCAGCGCTACACCGGCCCGGACAAGCGGGAGCACCTCCATGAGCTGACCGAGCAGATCGGGACTCATCCCAACCACCTGCTGCTGCTCTACGAGATGACGCTCAGCATCAAGATAGGTGGGATACCTTACTGCCATGGTTTGGACCACGATGAACGGGAAGGGAGGGGAAGGGGTAGGATGTGATAGGATAGGAAGGACCGCGAGACCAGAATAAGGGGACTGGACAGTACTAGTTGTTGTCGTTGTTCACCTTGTAATGTCTATATAGCTAGTGGCATATAGGTCATTAAGTTTCCGTGCTGTTTCTGTAGCTGGGTATATTTTACAGGAAGGGGTTGCTAGCCCGTACCCTTTAACATACAGGAGGCACTTTCTCGAACACGGTTCCCCAATTTTATGTCCCTTCCGAAAGACGGGTGCAGCCCCAACCGAGATGCCCTTCCAATGATTTAAACCGGGGTCTCCCAGTTACCAATAGTAAATGTAATTTGAACCAGGAGCTCAACTGTGAGGCTGCTACCAATTGAGCTTCAGGGAAATCTCCGACAGTACTCGGGTATTACGTAACTACAAAAGGGAGATAAGAAATGGGAAGGATTGGCACAGTGGTTTACCTTTCATGTAATTTTACGTCATCCTAATTATAAAATGAGAACTCCTATGAACACAGATCATGACGAGCGTTCTTTCCTACATGTACAGCCACCAACGCTGATGGCTTCAACGCGTACGGGATAGACGACAACGGAGAGGTAACACTTAGTTTGTACTTATACCTTAGGTCATGTTGATTCCATTATATGGATTACATCCTCACGCGCATCAATTTTCGTCGGTTTAAAAAGGTTTTCAGCCATACAGTAAATCGTAAAAAGTAGCTACAAAATGAGAAAATACATGCTGTAAATGGCAAAGAAACATTTCGGAAAACGGGTATTTATGTCGTAGAAAAATCAGATACTAATGTCGTAGAATGACAAAGTCGATTCCAGAGTCATCTGAAAGGACAGAAATGAAGAATATATATTTCAGTATACCAGATTCTGTGTGTTTAGTTTTGTTCCAGACCACGTAGATTTCATAGTGAAGGCACCTTTTTTTCGATCTTTTCTTATTCACACGCTCGCATCAGTTTTGGGGTCCCCAGAGGATGTCATCCATAAAATCAAATCAACATGGCCTTGGTATTGATACAGCTCAAATTCGAATAAAATATACATTAATAAGTGTTTCGTGCATTTTGATATTACCTGCGATATCTATGCTACGTTAGTTCACTGTCAATTTGTTTCTCTGAGACTCACGATAAATCAAAACGTGATGAAGTTGTATCTGTTTGACGAAGTGGTTAAATGTCCCAGTGGAAGAATTTTCATCTTCACATCGATGTTGTTGTCCTTTCCAGGAGATTTTCCTGATCATTCCAGACGCGCTGGAGCCGGAGTAAGTCACACACATTATTCAACGTCTGACGTGATTGGTCACATGTCACTAGTACCCTCACATCATTCAACGTCTGACGTGATTGGTCACATGTCACTGGTACATTTGACGTCGTCATACATCACTGTCAGTCTCGCGTATTTTTGCATTTTGAGATTGTGTTGATTTCTTGCGAGAAGCTGACAAGTTGGTTTTATGTAAGGGACTAGAATTGGTCGCGTTCTTCTAAGCAATAGCAACGTGCCATTTAGTTGGTCTTTTTTTATATTAGTAAGAACCTTGGTTGTAACAAGCCATCTTGTTGGTCACTAGTCGTCGGTCAGTCCTCTATTGCATTGCTTGTTTCATAATCATATCTGAAAAGGACCATTTGTAATCGTGAAGATAACCATTCTAGCATGACCCACTCTACTCAAGTAAACTTGCATAGCGAACAAAAATAGCTGATGATTGACATCCACACTTATGTGTGTAGTGAGTATTATGGATGCTGATGTATTGCAAGACTCCCAGTGAAACGTTGGCGTCAGTTGGCCATAGAAAAGGTTACATCACAACCAGGTTATTAGTTAGGATCATTACAGCCATATCAGTTTGTGAACCCGCCACAGAACTGAAAACCCTGTCCCTGTAAAGGTGACCCGTAAGCTTGTGGCTTTCATAACGTGTCCAAAATACATTCTTACTTTCTCACTATTCCAGACCATGGGGAAATAATTATGTGTAAGTTTTGTACAATAAACGCAGTGGAAAATGAAATACATTTCATTTGCCAATGCCCTCTATATGAGGCCGAAAGAAACGATTTATATAAAACAGCTTCCGTTAATTCTCCTAGCTTTTACCATTTGAATAGCTTACAAAAATCCATATCAGCACTAAAATCAACAAACCCACTTACAATGAAAAACGTGGGTCTCTTCATTTTCCACTGCCTTCAAAAAAGAAGTCAGACCCAACCATAGTCAACCTTAGTTAACTTAGAACTTTGACAGTAGTCTAGATAACTATTTTTGATTCCCATGTATTCCCATGTACTTGTTTGTCTGCAATTAGCCTTCGGGCATGAACTTGCAATAAAGTTATTATTATTATTAAAATCCCGCATGGCACAGAAGCAGTCGGTAAATTCGTCTTCGACGGTCTCAAAAGAAGAAGTGAAAACCAACTAGACTGGCCGTCATTTGCTTTAAGAGCAAATTCAGGATGTTTCGCCCATACTCCTCATGCAAGAAGTGGGCTGTCCCAAAATAACTCCTGGGCAAATCCAAGTTTCTGCATAATTTATGCAAATGAGGTCCTCATGAGCAGAAGTTATGTCCAGGTGCTTTCACCTTTCCTACATGTACCTACATGTTCAAGATGACATCCGCAGCTTTTACAGTAAGGGGAATACAACATCATGCATAAATTATGCAAGTGAGGTCCTCATTAGCATATGTCATGGCCAGGCGTGTGCACCTTTCCTAAAGCTACCTACATCTCAAATATGACATCTGCAGCTTGTACGGTAAGGGAAATACAAGTTTCTGCATGAATTATGCAAAGGAGGTCCTCATTAGCATAATTTTTGGCCAGGTGCATTCACCTTTCCTAATGGTACCTACATCTTAAAGATGACATCCGCAGCTTTCACGGTAAGGGAAATACAAGTTTATGCATGAATTATGCAAATGAGGTCCTCATTAGCATAATTCATGGCCAGGTGTGATCACCGTTGCTAACGGTACGTACATCTCAAATCTGACATCTGCAGCTTTTCCGGTAAGGGAATTACAAGTTTACGCATAAATCATGCAAATGAGGTCCTCATTAGCATAATTTATGGCCAGGTGTGTTCGCCTTTCCTAAAGGTACCTACATCTCAAAGATGACATCCGCAGCTTTTACGGTACATTATGCAAATTTGGTCCTCATTATCATAATTAATTGTCAGGTGTATTCACCTGTCCTATAGGTACCTACATCTCAAATATAACATCCGTACCATGTAACATAAGGTACATATAACTTTCTGTAATACCATTTTTATAGTAGAGGTACCCCCTGACATCTGCTTGGTTTTAACTCCCAGACAGTAGGAGGGCTTATGTTACAAGATGACCTAGTTGTGAGAAAATAACCAAAAATTCCATCAAAAAATTGCAAAATAAATCATTTTGAAGTAGTGTATACCAAAAAAAATTATGGGGTCCTTTGGGTAAATATCCAATGCACAACTAAACCAAATTTCAGGTCCTTAGGTTTGAACACCACGGCACTGGAGGCCATAATGTGCGACTTTTGTCGGAAAATGACCAAAAAACCTCGATAAAATCATTTTAAAAACTTATATGAAAAAAATTTTAAAAAGGGTCTAGGGGTATACACAAACTCTACCTCCATACCAAATTTCAGCTAATTTGGTCGACGGACGACCGAGAAGAAGCGATTTGAAGATTTGACAGGAGAAGAAGAAGAAGGAGAAGAAGAAGGAGAAGAAGAAGAAGAAGAAACGTGACAAAAACAATATGTTTCGTTGGCGAAACATAACAAAACTAGCTTGGTGTATATCTCAAAATATAGTATAACATAGGAAGTAGTATCACCTTATTTATTATTCTTATATTGATATTACATGTACTTGCAATAAGCCCTTGGGCATGTATTTGCAATACTCTTATTATTACACCTAATATATATTCATAAAAGGGACCACAAAAAGTTGCATTCCTTCCATGTTATCTTAGTTCCTTTTTTTAGGTTTTTAGGTTACAGCATACATTTCTGGCTATCATTTTGTTTCCCTCCTCACACAGAGAGAGTGATGAGGAGGTGTCTGCGCCCAGCTGGCCGGTGTGTGAGGGGACAACTGTAGCCGCTTACGTCGCCGCCACGTCTCAGCCGGTCAAGACAACACACGTTCTTGGGGTACGGATTTACACCCAGAGATAGCCCTGTGATATATATATATATTGCGCAGATTTACCTTACAAAAAGAGGCTATTGCAGCAAATAGAATAGCGTTTTGGCAGTTTTCGGCAAAGCATATAACAAACAAACAAACACACACTGACGAATTGTTTGTCGGATGGATTGGAAGTGAATCAGAACTGAGAAAGGCTATTTCCTGTAAAACTTCAGGGACGACCCAAAACACACATGCCCAACAACCCTTGCTTGACCGTCCCAGTGCACAGTGATCAGAGATGCTGCGTTATGAGTGGTACTGTACATGCACCATGAGACCATTAAAACTAATGGGGCTCGATTTTTCCTCTTGAAGCAAGAACGTACGTGATCTTAAAAGTCGAGTTATGACAGCATTTCTGCACAATAACTGGGTGAAATGTTGTGACCGCCTTCCGACTTTGCAATGTCTGACTTCCGTGGTTAGTTACAAATCAATGCAATAGATGGTTTGCACTGTTGGAACGTTACACGAGCGAAGATTCTAGATGTCTTTTGAACTGATGGATAGTTCCAAATGTAGACTTACACTGTGTGTTTCCACCACAGCACGACCAGTACCCAGAAGGCCTTGGGGCCAACTGTGCTGCGGCCAGCTCCATCCTGTGTCTGCCCCTCCTGAGGTCTAACGGAACCCTGGCCGGTACGCATGCGTCACTGTGGTACAAATCTCGTTCACTGAAGAAAATTCTTGGATTGTACAAAGGATAAAGAAAAGAAGTAAGAGCAAAGGTTGAAGGAAAAGGTGAAATTTGCCGACAGCTTTGGAACTAGAAATGCTTAGTTTGACATGCGGACCCAAGTTATAGATTTTCTTGCAACGACTACGAACAGAACACGAAGGACGAATTATGTTAAAAGAGAACCATCTGTGATTGATTTTTGTTGCTCGTACTTAATCCAACAGGCATTGCCGAGCTGTACAGGACCATAGGGAGCCATACTTTCAGTGACGAAGAAGAAGAAGTGAGTTATGATCAGATATTCCAAACATGTCATACATTCTACTGATGACTTAGATATACAGATATGCTTATTTGCTCACACCATACATCTAAAGCCACGCATGCGCAATGTGTAATCTTCAGCACGAAGAAAGCGTTTCTCGGCGTTGAAGAGCATCAAAGAATGCCGCTCGTGATGACGTGAATGTTCGTTAACCTCCGTAATGGTACAATTTTGCAACGTCAAAGTCGACCTTTCCGCAAGCTGCTATTTCAAGATGAAAGAAGTCGGCAATCAATGCTCAACGCTTCAACTACATTGATCGTGACATGTGTTAGAAGTACTGGTCCACATAGACGACGTTAACTCGGACGATTTGCACACGAACGTTTACAACTGACGTTAATGCTACTGAAACGTTGACGTGCGAAGAAGTTTTTTCAACGACACTTACAACTTATGTTATCCTAAATATAAAGGACAAAAGTGGCTGTTATAATTGCATCCCGACTTCTAGCTGTGTTAACCCAACCCAGTCTTTTTCCCGGTGTGAAGCCAAATTTCTGTCCCTGCCAAATAAATGCCTCAACATTGCTAAGGGCTTTTTAGAATACCCGAGGCGTGTCACACTCCAAGGCTTAATTGTGGCATGGTAATTTTCAAGCAGAGTCCTGATAGGATTTTGGGAGGAGAGGTAGCGCTGTGCAGGCTAACCCTAACCCTAACTCGACCCTAACCCTAATCACAAGCCCTAACCCTAAACCTATCCCCAACCGTAACCCTAACTCCACACATGAGCAATACCCTACGTAGCAGAAATCTGACGGGCAGAAATTTGGCGTCCCACCGGATCCCTAAAAACGGTAATGGCACCTGATACTGGTGAAAGTTGCGACACGATGTTCTAAAACAAAAGGTGCTTTAAAGTAGAGTGAGTGATTGCCCCATCTTGTCCGTCCCCAGACAGCCAATACCATTCTGCTGTGGGGAGGGCTGGCCCTCCATAACGCGGAGATGGTCGACATGATGATGAAACAGAAACAGCTGAATGACTTCTTGTTGTCGGTCACAAGGTGAGGCATCATAACACAGGACTTCATACAATCGCACCTAAACAACACTTACAGATATACAAAATCATAATCTTAATGTCTATTGCCAGTTTTTCTCTCGTGAGGTGATAGAATAACTGTTCAGCACCAAGGACAAGTCATCGTTGTAACGTGAAGGAATCATGAGTCAAATTCTTTCATGCACCTAAACCACCCTAAATAATATACAAGTCATGAAATAATATAGTTCCTTGCCAGATTTTCTCTCATGATGTGATAGAATAACCGTTCAGCACCAGGGACAGATGAGGTTTTGTGATGTGAAGGGATCTAGTTTTAAGTTTTGTCATGCAATATTCTCCTTATCTATCTTCATCATGTTTGTAACAAAATCGTTCTCGTAAATTAAGCGTAGGCCTTTAACGACAGCGCGTTTTACACGTTGATTACCAAATTGTCCTTTGTCGATCTCTGTAGGTCCATCTTCCAAGACATCGTCAGTATGGACACCGTCATCATGAAGATTATGGTAATTCTGCATACTTACTTTGAGAGCTGCTCGGTTGGAAATGTGGTCCATTCATGCAAATGACAATCGGCAGTGTAGTGCTATCATTTATGGCACAATTACGTCATGTATGGGATGTACGAGGACTGTTATGTAAAGATTTGGCAAGACCCACTTTTGTTCTTATCGCAAGAAACTAAATTGCACATGTGTGATAATACAAATATCTACAATATCTGTACAGTACAGAAATTCCTTGTTTCAAAATTGCCACAACAAGTTATGATGGTCTCAGCACTAAATCACCATGTCTGTTTATGACTATCTGTTATGCAGTGCCATTAAAAGTTCTATGGCGTTATTTCACATATTTGCGGTGTTTTTGATCCTGTACAACGGTTCGGTGATCCAAAACAGTAAACTGTTCCTCTGTTTGAAGATTAGCATATCAACTTAACATTATCTTGGTCCTTATTATACATATAGATTCATCATGTCCTTCTTACTGTTCTGCCAGAACCACGCCCAGAAGCTGGTGACTGCTGATCGCGCCTCGCTTTTCCTTGTTGACAGCAAAACCAACGAGTTGTACGCCCGGATCTTTGACGTTGGGAGTGATGTGAGCCTGGACGAACCCGAGGGAGAAAAAGTAGAGAGGAAGGAAATAAGGTAAGACTTATATCTACATGTCTCTCCTTATGACGTCTTGCACATCCCAGTGGATATACCCTGCAGCCCAACTGGCACATCTGGTATCAGCACACAGTCTTTCGTGACGGAGCGGTATGAAATAGGGCGCCCTAAACCTTGAACCGTATATAAAAACATTAACGTGAAAGCCAGCGAGGCGAAGACTTGACTGTATGGTAGTATAATAAGTGCGCTTTTAGATCGTACGAATGAGATTGTGAAGTTTTCCCATTGGACGTATAAATGCGCGTGACCTTTGCAGCTGCCTACCGGGGTGAGTCGGCTGCAGTTCCGTATGACTCGGTATGACCCATTTCAAAGTGGCCGTCAAAATCTTAATAAGCATAATTTTCTTTTGGTTTTCAGTTTATATTTTGTAGATTGTGCTCTCAACTTTAACATATTTCAACGTGATTTTCTATGGTACCCTACTAAGTCAATATCTGTCACTTTGTGGTCCTTAACTATTGAAAACCCCTGGGCCAGAAACTGTTCTGCTACCACCATGTGTGTGATGTTTTAAAAATGGATGACAAAGCAGGGTCAAAGGTCTCGATCCCAGAATGCAATCCGTTGATGATCAAGCTGTGATAAGTTCAACAGTATTCTATATCTATTGTTTCTTTATAAAATGGTTACTCAACACAGTTTAAAAGCAGGCTTGATTGAACTGAATAAGTTGCTTTTTTTTGCTTCCGGATCTCACAGACTGCCAAAATCGACAAGCAATTACAACGTTACCACCGGCTGCGTTCTTCGGCAGAAGTCGTTGGCAAGAACAGTAACTAATTCCTTCCTTCCAGCTAATTAGACTTGTGTGGTAGATACTGCAGAAGACCGAGGCTGACAGCCACGACATTATCAATTTGCGCGGAAGCGTGTATATGTGCAATCCGTAAGGAACAACCTAGCGTGTCGGCCAAAAATAGACTCTCAGGGATATTCCACTTACTATCACCAGGGGACGACATGTCGTAAAGAGCCGCAAAGTGCTTGAGACTTGAAAGTGTGCTGAAATATCTTGCCAAAACATTCCTAATCCGATGGAGCAGCAGGAAAACTTGTGATACATTGGGTTACTCCCGGCTTTAGTTCCGCATCACGACAGCAGTAGTCGTAAGCATCATATATGTTCTTGTTGTTAATTTTTCACAGCTTGTTCACATCCATTTCATTTATTCATTACTCGCCATCAATGTCTTTGTCTATCCCTCCATTAACTTACCAGTTTCTAAATGAAACGGGCTTTCAACTGTTGAAAAGTTCAAAGTTAGTTGTTTTGGACAGAAACAGAGTTGATAAACATTTTGCACACCTGCACATTTTCAGTGGGGGGACGTCCAACACTGACGAGGAGTTTGGACGAGAATTAACACACGTGAACAAGATTGACATCAGGTAACACACGGACATGGCGACCAGTAGTGAGCAGGTCCAGCACACCTAACACATTGTTGTTGAAGTTTGTGCCCAATAGTTAGTAGTTGTGTGTAGTAAGTAGAAACGTTTTAGACTTTGCCAGACGTTGATTTAGATTTAAAACGTTGAGTCCTGTGACCTGAATGGGACAAGAAAAACGAGAAACATGATGACCATATGATAGTGACGGTTTACTGCTCCCCACCTGACTCACCCCACACCACCGAGATAACTCTTGGAGCTACCCCACCTGTCCTGACGCCGACCGTCTTCACGTGCACACCTTCATGTGACGTTGATGTCCACTAATGACACCTGATAACCTTCCATCAGTCCACACCCTCCTTCCACACGTTAAGTACAGCTTTCGCACCGCCGGGGGAGGGGGGCATTGTCATCGTACATCTTTCATCAAATCATCACTATGTGTGTAAATAATCTTTGACATCCTTGCTTTGTACTGTCGATGTGCTGGATGACGAGTTATTTTCATATCATATATATGTTTGTAAAGGTAGCCAAAGATTCTATGATCTTGGGAGTGAATGACAAACGCGATGATTTTACGCTGTGGATGAGCCCCTGTCTAACGTCTTATGATGTATCTCTGTTTGCTCCCTGTGTAGGTTTCCAATGGACAGGGGAATCGGCGGCCATGTAGCCACGACCGGAGAGACTCTCAACATCAAAGACGCGTATCAGGACGGGCGCTTTAACAGGTACATCTTGGTCCTAAATATAAAAACACAGTTCAGCGCTAACATGCATATTGTATTCATGTGACAAACATTATTGTGAAAATAGCCTTGTATTTTTAGCAGCATGTTTTGATTATATGACACTGCAGATAAGATGCAGTCCATGCCTTATCAGCAAGGGGGCATTGCGAACCGTTTCATATATTTTGCAGGGACGTGGACTTACAGACTGGCTACCACACAAAGACCATTCTGTGTATGCCTATCTACAACAGGGGAAGGTGAGGAAAAGTCTTTACATGTCTAGCCCTTTTCTAGTACATAAAAAGTACAATCATCACCTGCACGAAAGAGATCAAATCAAGTGAATTCTGAAGTAGCCGCCATGTGATACTCCCGGTTTGTCCTGAACATTGTATATCAAGAGATAGCTCCTGCGACCTGACAGTGAACCTGCACTTTGTTACCATGTCGCTTGTAGGCATTACTTGCACGTCTGTAACGACACTGCTCTGTTCATAATGTTGAACAGAGATGCAGTTCTCCAAAATTCACACGGTGGCGCTTTAAACATACACGTCCCTGGTGCTGAAAGTGATGTGGTTAGTATCGTGTAAATGCCCTTACATTTTTACTGCGAGTTGTTAACGTACATGTATCTCATGTTGAAAGACAACTGTTGGATTTATGATAATGTAAGCACGAGTATACTTAGAAATACTCGAGTTAAAATGGAATGAATTTTTGAAGACCGCTGGGCTATTGTCCTTTACGTTCACCACCATTAACATTGTACGGTATTGTATGATAAGTCCACGAGTCAGCATAAGAACACCACTTTCATTTTGTTTGCTTCATGTGTCGTTTCAACAAGATAAAGCTAGACCACTCCACATAGTACCCAAGGATTATAACGCTTCTAAGATGAGTTGTGGACAAGCTGTTTTGATACGTGATCGGCTCAGCCTTCAGCTGCAACTTGTAGTGCACTTCAAAGCGGGTCAGACAGGCCGTCACCATCCATCTCTGCCCACCAGCCATTAGAAGTAACCCGACCCGGCACAACTTCGCGCGGTGGATGAAAAAGGCAATTCCAATCAAGAAACGGCCCTCCTCGCACGGAATTCCCCGAATACCTATCAAGCATTAATAACTCCATACAGACAGGCATTGGCGCTTTGAGCTATTAGGTCTTTTCGTAAGTGCTTTAAACTTTACTTTCGAGCTATTCTCTGTATGAAGGATAGTATTTCTTTTGGTGTGTTAAGCCGCCAGGAAGAATCTCTCATTGAGTACATGTTGTTAGGCAAGCAACATGTCGTTACCTTTTCAACATTAAGGCTGAAGGTATATACTTACCTCGTAGTTGTGACCTGATAATCAGAGATTTAATGCCTTAGGAAAGCCGTATAGATAAGTGTCCAGTTATGAAAGACAACATCCGCAACATGTGATAGTGTGGTGTTAACTGTGATGTGGGTTTTAGGGAGGCGTCTCAATTACTTTCACAGTGTCAGTTTTCTTACTAATAGACCACAAATAGATATGCAGAGAATCATCACTATATGATACAATTACAAAACACGACCGAGATGTACAGTGAAACATCGTGGATGAAGAATTTGGCGTCCCTTTTCGACGCTTTACTTCTTGAGGTAGTTTTCTTGAATGTCACCCAAGCCACTGAGCCCAAGCGTTCGAACGTTATATGAAGCTTCACATTTGGTTTTCATATTGTTTTTAAAGAATCACATAACTTCTACCATGAGTTAGTTTAATCGCCGCTTTCCGAACGGAATCTGTTATTCGAAAATGTAACATTCTTCATGACTAGCTCTACCTTACTATTTCATCTAACCAGAGATGCCTATCTTAACGTAAAGCGACATTCCAAAGTATTTAACGTCGTTCCAACACTGCTAGAACAGGCTAGCGAGACCGCAGTTATGCCTAACTACACAGGTTTGTGTCCTGCTCACAATTCATCACGTCTCCACAAAAATGCAGGGTAATTAAGCCTCCACCCTGAATCATCGCCCGTCCACATCCATTGTCGGTAACCTGATACTTTAAGAGTTTTGCCGTTTAGCGGGACGTCAGGGTTGGTACGTGTCACGGAATCCCCTCGTCACAAATCACCGGCGACTCGCCGAGGGAACAGCCTCTCGGGGGGGAACGCGGAGCAACTTTTTGTCCTGGAGTGGAAGAAGTTTTTTAAGTC